>NC_061097.1:57786392-57801392 GCF_015104395.2 Macrobrachium nipponense | reverse complement strand
ATATATATAGATATACATATATAGATATATATATATATAATATATATACCCATATATACACAGAGAGAGAGGAGAGAGATAGAGAGGAGAGAGGAAGAGAGAGAGAGATATCTTTTAATGCAATCAAGTAATGTACATAAAGATAAAAAGCCTATACAAACACCATTTATTCGATGCAACCATATGTTTCGGATCTCAAAACCTCTCTATCCGTGATCACTGATAAAATGTGAACAAAAGGTAAGAGAGAAGTGTATTTATAAAACAGGAGTAGGTGTGGCAACACCCCGTTAATAATAAGTGGAAGTCGGTTGACCCAAGATGGAAAGAGGTCATTCCCTTGTGTTTTAGTTCTTATTAGCTGAGAAGACGGCCTGAGGATTAACTAACTTATCGGTGCTAATCCGATTTACAATGTTCTCCTCACACGTTCATATTGTTTTAGGTTGACTCATTCTAGCGGATACCAGAATCTTCATTTTATAACTGATAGCCACTACTGAAAAACTGCTCTATTAATGTTTATGAGATGAATCTGCCGGTCTCCCCAATTCTAATAAATACCGGCAGTAAATGTAGAAACGACTCGATCTCACGCCATGACACAACTATTTTGCCATCATTACCGAGAAAGTTATCTGTCACTTGTTAAGAATTCAGTAGACTTAAAGAAAATAAAATCAATGTCCTATACATTAAAATTCCCCGATAATTAGCTCTGGTATGTGAGCACTTTAAGTTACGAATTTTAAGTAAATGTCCACACTTCCTTTTTTTATAATAAAGCCAAAGCAAATGACATTTAAAAAAATAGTATCAACGAATGTCAGCGTAAATGACTGCGAATTCACACTCATTACCACTGAATTAATCAGCTTAATATAAGTGGGAGCTGGTATGATTTAAACATTTGGAAAAAAATTCCATGTGGCCTGACAATATACGTATATGAGAAATTATATCACTATATCAATTTAATGAATGGGTTTCATTCATAAGATTCACAAATCATTTAGAGTAAATGGGATGTCGAGTGTTTATGTAAGTATCCATTATTGGAGAGGAAGGTAGACTCGTATATTACATAATTTACTAAACCAGCGAATGATTGGTACAGTCTTTACTGGAAGAGGATTGTGTTCTCTTTAATACGTATAATGTCTTCAACTTTTTAATCAGATAGTTATGAAAAATTTTTCCCTTCTCCACTCTTATTTAACAACTTAACTTCTTTAATCTCAAAAATAAAACTAAGACCACCTTTTTAGTGCCCCTAAATTGTCATCAGGTAATACAATAAAAACTTGCTTCAATAAATACTCATACTTGATCCATTTTTTTTTTCGCGGGATTCTAACAAAAAGACATGTGTAAATTGCAATATTTTAATATTATTTTTACTGTCATTTCTAAGAATCTTCTCTTATATCAGTGTTTTATATCCAGGTTATTCCTATTGCTTTTTGTTCAAGTTCACTGGCGCTCATTCTTTCCTTGACAGAAAATCAGTATACATTAAAAAACACGTATGAGTTCAAGAACATCATCAATTCTTATGAAATTCCCGAAGGTGCAGTGCTAGCAAGCTTTGACGTCGCCTCCCTTTCCACAAACGTTCCTATCAAGGAAACGATTGATATAGTTCTAAACTCTGTTTACAATAACATTGAACAAATGAAAAATATTTCAAGAAATGCTTTTAAAAAGCTTCTTAAATTATGGATAAACGATAACCCTTTTTATTCAATAATTTGCGCTACAAACAATTTGAGGTTTTCGCAATGGGATCTCCACTTCCAGCCCCAATGGCCAACATATTTCTTTGTTTTCATGGAAAACGATGGCTTGATGATTGTCCCTTAGAGTTTAAACCAATCGTTTATCACAGGTACGTTGACGACACATTTTAGTTTCAGGGATTTAAGTCACGTACAGCGGTTCCATGATTACTTTGATTACTTGAATAGTAAACACCCATGTATTCAGTTTACCGTGGAACATGAAGAAAATAATTTTCTTAACTTTTTAGATATAAGAAATACAAAAACTACCGAAAACAAAAAGTCGCTCTTAAGTTTTAGCATTTTTAGAAAGTCTAGTTTATCCGGTCTTGGAATGAATTTCCAAAGTGCTACTTTCTTTAACTTTGAAACATAGAGCATATTCTCTCTGCAGCTCCTGGCAGGCATTTGACTCAGAAATAAAGTTTCTGTTAAACTATTTCAAAATTAATGGCTATCCTAATAACATAATATAAAGAGAAATAAAAAAATTCCTAAATATATCTCTTAGTATTAATAGCAAAATAGATATACCAAGGGTTGATAACTAACTATGTATTTTAAATTTCCATATATAAGTGATCCTTGTTCTGAATACGTTCCAAGAGAAACTAAGAAATATGTTTTTAAGTATAGCTTTCCCCACATTATCCCTAAGTTAATATTTACCAACACCATACTATCCAAGCGTTGTTAAACCATAAGGATAAACTACTTCAGACCTTTTGTCTGGATCACCTATATTTACAAGTGTGACGCCTTTAGTGCCACCTATATTGGACAGTCAAAACGGTCGGTATATCAGAGAATAACGAGTGTAACAATAATAAAAGATGATAATAACAATTCTTTTACAGATCGTCAGTCAGCATTAAATTTTCATGTCACCTCGTAAAATGATTAGTTGAGGTTTCTTATTTAGGATGATTTTGGATCAAAGAATTCCTTAAACGGTGGGACAGTGCATGAGATAAGAACTTCATTTAAAACTTAAATGAGATTCCTTTTCACCTTCTGCCTGGAGTTACTAATGACAGAACTTGGCGAGAAATTGTCGTCTTCCCAGAACTCTCGGAAATGAGACCAGTTAATTTAATTATGAAAAAATATCAAATAATAGGCATAAGAAAGAATAAACGCTAATGAACTTGAATGAAAAGCAATAGAAATACCCTAGATATAAAGCACTGAAATAAGAGAACATTCCTAGAAATAACAGCCCAAAAAATAGTAAAATTTGGCAATGTACACATTTCTTTTTAGAAACATGAATAAAATATTTTCAAGTCTAAGTATTTATTTATGTGTATATATGTGCGTGGTTGTGTGTACGTATGTAAATATATGTGTGTATGTGTGTGTGCATGTGTCAAAATTAATTATTTTCTGTCTGCTATGGTCTCTTGGTATTCAGTATGTTTCTCCATTTCAACTGGAAATGACACACGGACGCAACATTTATTTAATTATGTAAATCTTTGGAACTTCTGCGTTTATAGCAAGAAAAATCAGCCAACAATTAACGGTAAATTATCGTTCCCGTATCCTTAAACACCCAAGAATAGGGCACTTTAAAATGACATAAGTTAGCAAAGCAATCTATCACACAATAAAGATAGGCAAGTAAAAAAGGAGATAGAGGAATTATGAGAGCAGATATATATATATATATATATATATATATATATATATATATATATATATATATTATATATATATATTATATATAATATATATATATATATATATATGATATATATCTGCTCTCATAATTCCTCTATCTCCTTTTTTACTTGCCTATATATACTATATATACTATATATACTATATATATATATATATATATATATATATATATAACATATTATATATATATATATATCTATATGTTATGGGGGGATTCCCCCCCCCCCTGCATTATTCATTAGGTAAGCATGTGACACGAGCGGAAGGCAAACCAACACACAGTATTACACACACAGCCTCTCTCTCTCTCTCCCAGCAATCCCTCTCTCTCTCTCTCTCTCCAAGGAATCTCTCTCTCTCTCTCTCTCTAGCACCGACACCTCTCTCCATTCTAACAGGTAATGAAAATGAGAGAGTTGCGTCATAACATTAACGTTTATTAACAACGAACAAATAATGGATAATCAAGTCTTACAGACTAACTCAAAAACCCCGAATAGTACAATGTCTGATAGTAATCATTAGTCACCAAAAAAGTCTACACCCATCTGGGAACTCTTTGTCCCCCTGCATTCCAGAATCGTCTGTTTCAAAGATACAGAACACATCCCGGTAAGTACACATAAGTTTAGCAACAAAATCTAAAGATCAGATATTCTTAAAAATGTCAAACAGACAACAAGCCAGTCTTCGGCTAAAACACTTCAACACTCACCCAAGCAGCCGGAACACTTAAACACAGTTAATAAAAAACTCCCGGCGAACGCCATGGCATCTTGCCTGTCTCTCCATTGCCCTCTGTCAAAATCCTCCCATAGGCTTGGGTATGACACTTTTTTAACAGAAAGAGGCGCACACGCACATACGAACACACACTTCGTTAGCGCCTCATGGTTCTAGCTGCATCCAGTTTCACAAAGGCACTTTGAGAAGAGTTAATAAACTCAGTACATTGACTTGTCGAACTAAGAATTTTTATCTCACGCCATCCCCAGAAACTCATTCATCAGCTACTCTCTGGTCGCCACTCCTGCACTGTTCTCCACATTCCATAGGTCACTGAGAACACATGGACAATATATTATTAATCAAAAACCCTAGGCCTTACATAGCTCGGCCACCCCCATGCTAGCCCCCGCCTAGCAAAATTGCTTATATAATACAAAACACACTGGCTGGCTTAAAATAAAATACAAGTAAAAACTGCACATCTCTGGCATTATGAAATAAAGTCTTATCACGCTTTTATCTCCAAATAGCACTAGAACTTTTCTCTCATGTTTTCTCTGCATTTCTTGAATATCCCTCTTTGCTTGTCTGCAACTAGCTGCACAGACAGTAGACTGTAGGAAGCTGTAGGAAGACAGAATGCCTCCCTCATTGTAGAAGACTTCTCACGGCTTCTGTAGATCCCAAAAAAAACACGCTGTAGAATTCTCTCGATCACCCACGTGGAAACTCTTGTAATCACCATCATGGAAATTCTTGTAATCACCCTGGGGTAAAATAACAGCAACCTCTCTGCACACGGCTGTTGGACGTCTTGCTGGCTTCGGGAAACGACTTTTTTTTGGTGTGTGTTGGTATGTCAGTCAAGTCACTGGTCAATCTAAGAAAACTAACCCAGACATACTACTTCTATCAAACAATGATCTCAAAAAGTCAGAAATACTAACTGAACGTCTCCCAATTAACTCCCTTTAATATGACCACTAAATCATAAGTCATTATCATAACTCTCAAAGGAAAAGAAACATCAAGTTCTCCAACTCAATTCTCCAAACTCTCAAATCAGCACACACACAACTCAGAAATCACAGCAACTCCACGGACTTCTGTACTCACATTTCAAACTCGAATGTGCTCACAAAAAAAAAAAAAAAAAAAAAAAAATCGTAATGAACTCAAAGAAAAAAAAGAATCTCGTAACACACCCAGACCCAAAAAAATGTTCTCTCAAGCTCTGATATCTAAACAACCCACAAAATCAGTAAAAATCTCCAACTTTTAACAGCAAAAACCCCTTTACTGCTCATACAATTAATTACAATGAGACTTAATGTCAAACTCCCATTTACGTAAATAACAACTCCCGATAAGTTACATCTCCCGATAAAAAAAAAAAAATTCTATTCAAGCTCAATCCCCCAATTATATCTCTCGTAGGAAAAGGAAGAAAAATAATAAAAAGATAATCAGCAACGTCGTCCCCAATCATCAAACATACATAATACATGTATAATATACATAACACACCGCATTTTTCCCCAAGAAATGCTCCATGTAAAGTTATGGAATTTGCCAGAAAGCAAACTTTCACACATGCGCTTTCGTGAAATGCTATTGTCAACATTTCCAGATATTGCAAAAATTCTGATCTATCATCACCAGAGGAAAAGAATCAGCACACGGCTCATCACATCTCTTGTCAGCAGAAAAATCGCCTGCGGACGTATGCTCAGACAGTAGCATAAAAACTGTCTAGTCAGACACACAGTTTGGAGACTCATGATTCTCTAGAAAAAACGTCTAACAGACACATTTCACAGAATTAACTCCAGGATATGACTAATGTGTTCAAAAATTTGTCTCGAAGACTTATTCTCTCACCATGACTCTGCCCCAAATTATATTTCTCACTTGTGAACATAAAAAATGCACACATCTCCATATGACTCGTAATGCAGTAATGACACTCCTCTCCAAATAGTCACGAAACCAAAGAGAAAGAACCACAGAAATCTCCTCTTGACTCGAAAAAAACTCCCATAACCACAAAAAAAAGGGTCACCCGCCAAAGATTAATTCCAACTCCATATATTTCACCATATTAATAATAACAGCACTCCGGTTATAAAAATATTTCCTCCATTTGGTTAATAACCAACCCCATATATTTCTCTCTTATTTCTCCATTAGCCACATGTCAATAAAAAAAACAACACCACTCCAGGAATAGAGAATAATCACCTCTATTTCGGCAAATACAAAATATTTACCTCTATTTCCCCAATAACTCCATGTGGAACAAAACAAGGCTCCAAAAAATATATCTCCAAAAAATGTGCACTCAAGGCAACTAACTCACACACTCACAAATATTGCCCCATAATCTCCAAAAAAAATGTGCTCCATTTGCAACAAAGATGGCTGCAAAATAATTGAACTAAACATAGCTCTCATCACCATTGGCAAATATCAAAAATGGCCAAAAAATATATCTCCAATATATTATATCTCAAATTATAACTCCAAAATAACATATACCTCCAATTATAACTCAATTATAACTCCAAATAGTATATCTCCAATTATATCTCCAATTATATCTCAATTATAACTCCAATTCTCCAGAGAATAACTCAATGTTATAGTCAAAAACTATAAAAACTCTCTCCATTTAGCATAATTGCTAAAAAAGGCAAAAACTCTGCAAATAAAACTGTCTAGAAAATTCTAGAAAAAATCACCAATGTGCCACAACTCATTATAACAGAACTCCAAATTCACAGTGTCTTAGCCAAGACTTCTCCATATGCACTACGACATAGGCCACTAGAAAACTTAACCAAGTTTCCTATCTCTCACAAAGTCGTCACAAATACAACAAAGGTATTGTGCAAGAAAACTCACAATTTCTGGAACACAAATATCCAGAGAAAAAATGTAGTGCCATTACGTATGCATTCAAAACAGTGCAAGAAATTCTCCCGTGTATTTCTCTGCAGCATCAAATAGCTAAAACACGAACACCTTCCCGAACAATGACTCTAAGTCATGAACTGAGATATTAAAAAATATTCACACCATCTGGAGAGAAAAAATAAACTCAAATTCACCCTTGGTAAAAAAAACTTGTGTCAGCGATGGCTAACTTCCAAAAAAGGAGAAAAGAAAAATCAACGGCCTTGTTCACTATCTCCCGTAACTCACTAGATGTCAAGCAATTATCTGCTGAACTCATAAAAAAAAAAGAGGAAAACAAAAAAAATAATGTGTTGTTAGTTCCTCCCAGATTCAAAAAAGATTTCACCACCCTTGACAGCATTACGGCACCCACGTATTAGTATAAAAAAAATCAGTATCAGAAATATCATTATCACAAAATCACCAAAACTTTGCTATCATCAAAATCACCAGTATCGGTATATATATTAAAAAAAATATCACCAATGTTAATGCTTGTCCATTCTCCAAGGAATTCAGCAAAAAAATCAGCAAAAGTTCAGCAAGTTTCACCACAATTCACCAAGATTCAGTCAGATTCATCAAGATTCAGCAAAACTCATCCCCGTGAATCACTGAAATATTCTCCAAAGCTACAAAAACTCAACAAATAATTAACACAAGACTTCTCCCATTAATTCATTGTAATAATTATCCATGAATAATTATCTGTAATAATTATAGAATAATCTCCCATGAAATATCTCAAATCTCTCGTAAAACAATTCTCCTGTAATGATAATTATACATCTCAAGTATAATAATTATTAATAATAACAATAATAATAACTCTCCATAGCAATAATTCTCTTGCAAAGATCTCAAGTAAGGGTGAATTCAAATAGCATACACTAGTATTGCTGAATCCTATGACATACAATTTCTCCAGCATACACCATTCACGGCACCGGGCAACACCATTCGGTACTTCAAAGTAATTTCTCCAACACAATAAAAAAAATAATCTGTGTTTCCCCCTTATATTTGTGTCTTTCAAGGCACAAAGAAAACATATAACACATCCCGTGCATGTTAACTACTTTTCCTCTCATTCACAGAAAAGAAAAATCTCTTTTTATTTCCTTTTCTCTTCCTCCAAGAAAGAAAAAAATATCTCTTTTCTAAAAAAAAGACTCTACGGGCATTTCACTTCATCAACTAATCAATCAGCTGATGTCTTAGCATCCAATGTCAAGGGCAAACCCATCCCCAACACAAAGAAAAAAAAAAGGAAAAGGGGGAGTTCACCCACACTGAGAAAAAAAAAAATTTCTCCCCTCCCGTTAGAACAACCCCTCAGTCAAGCGGCAGAACAGCCCCAGGCATGCACAGTAGTCCCCATCTCCCCTTAAACAGTGTCTGAGGACCCCCTCCCAAGGTATACACTAGTACCCATCTCGCAATGCCCTCCCTCGAGGTATGCAGTACCCACAATGCAACGCGCCTCTCTGCGCGGTAAGCAGAAAGTGCTGAGCCCGTGAAATTGTGGCCGCTCTTGTCTCTAAGCTAGATATGCTTATCTAAGCACAGTTCACATGCATAGAAAAAAAAACTTCTTAATACACCCTCATATTTTGAACAAAGACGAATACATACGTCTATCATAAACACGCATGAATAAAGAAAACACGTCACTGCTACTATGGGGCAAAGAAAAAATGTTTTGACCTCTTGAACCAACCCCATTTCACTGAAATATTAAAAAAAAAAAAAAAAACCCTTTGATAAACAATATTTTTTAACACTCACCACTCCATAATGGGAACAAAAAGAACTCGAAATTCTCGTAAAACGCGGTAGTGATATATGCACTAATAACAACAGCCGCACGGGTATCTCGGAATACACTCGTCATTGCACACAGAAGTCATACTGAGTGCGCCCACTGCTTCTAGGCTGACTGCCTGGGAAAAATGCTGAGTCCAATAAAATCCTTCCCTCCCTTTAGCACAGTTAACAGATAGATATTTTCTCATTTTTTCTCACTAAGTAACTGAAAACTAACAGTTTAACGATTTTCCACAATCCCACAAAGGCTTTGTCGTTCGAAAACTATCGCTAAGCCTTAACCCATAACTGGTCACCCATATCTCTACATTGGCGTTCCTAGGCATAAAAAAGAAAAAAAACTTTCATACCCTTTTTTCACCGCCTGCCACCACTGTTATGGGGGGATTCCCCCCCCCCCCCCCCCCCATTATTCATTAGGTACGCGTGTGACACGAGCGGAAGGCAAACCAACACACAGTATTACACACACAGCCCCTCTCTCTCTCTCTCTCCCGGCAATCTCTCTCTCTCTCTCTCTCCAAGGAATCTCTCTCTCTCTCTCTCTCTAGCACCGACACCTCTCTCCATTCTAACAGGTAATGAAAATGAGAGAGTTGCGTCATAACATTAACGTTTATTAACAATGAATAAATAATGGATAATCAAGTCTTACAGACTAACTCAAAAACCCCGAATAGTACAATGTCTGATATAATCATTAGTCACCCCAAAAAAAGTCGACACCCATCTGGGAACTCTTTGTCCCCCTGCATTCCAGAATCGTCTGTTTCAAAGATACAGAACACATCCCGGTAAGTACACATAAGTTTAGCAACAAAATCTAAAGATCAGATATTCTTAAAAATGTCAAACAGACAACAAGCCAGTCTTCGGCTAAAACACTTCAACACTCACCCAAGCAGCCAGAACACTTAAACACAGTTAATAAAAAACTCCCGGCGAACGCCATGGCATCTTGCCTGTTTCTCCATTGCCCTCTGTCAAAATCCTTCCATAGGCTTGGGTATGACACTCTTTTAACAGAAAGAGGCGCACACGCACATACGAACACACACTTCATTAGCGCCTCACGGTTCTAGCTGCATCCAGTTTCGCAAAGGCACTTTGAGAGGAGTTAATAAACTCAGTACATTGACTTGTCGAACTAAGCATTTTTATCTCACGCCATCCCCAGAAACTCATTCATCAGCTACTCTCTGGTTGCCGCTCCTGCACTGTTCTCCACATTCCATAGGTCACTGAGAACACATGGACAATATATTATTAACCCTCAGGAAAAAAACCCTAGGCCTTACATATATATATATATATATATATATATATATATATATATATATATATATATATATATATATATATATACACACACACACGCACACACACACATACACACACACACACACACATCATATATATACTATATATATATATATATATATATATATATAATATATATATATATATATATATATACATATTATATATATATATATAATACTTTCTAGGGCACAATTTTCACGGATACAACATTCATTGAATAGAATGGCTTTCTCACTGTTAACCAGCTTTTTTGAAATTGCAATTTTCAAAAAAAGCTGGTTAACAGTGAGAAAGCCATTCTATTCAATGAATCATATATATATACATATATATATATATATATATATATATATATACATATATATATATATATATACTTTATATATATATATCCACACACACACACACACACACATATATATATATATATATATATATATATAGATATATATATATATATATATATATATATTATCTATATATATATTGAGACAGAAATATTGTTTGTTATCGAATTCATTATTCCTTGAGAATAAATTATACCCAAAAGGGTATAAAAATTTTATGAATACTTCATCCCCGGGTAGCATTCGAACTTGAGAATTCCGTTTAGGAACAACGATAGACAACTGATTCTACCCGGTAGGGTTTTTATGTATGTCGGTACCTGTTTGTATATATAGGAGCGGAATTATTATTTTTTTTTATTTGGGCTAACTGATTGAAAAATAAAGTTTATAAAATTTTTGTATTGCTTTAACTTTGGTTATTTATTTTTTGTTTCCTCACACTTGCGGAAATAGTACATTTTCTCACCTTTGCAATTTCCACTGAACACTTTCTAATCCTGAACCAAAGCGTTGGGAAAGGTCTGAGGTATTAAGGAACATTAGAAAAAATCCTTTACCTGGCGTGAGGGTTTGTTCAGATGAAAGCAATAATCTTCTCCGACTCAAAGCACATTTCTCAACACGAAATCAGATTGGGATCAGAATCAGACTAAAATGTCTGGGGAACTCGAGGGATTGCGCTGAGCGGAAATGTGTTAGAAGGAGAGATGGGAAAGGCCAAGAAGACTTACTAGAAGAAAGCAGAAATGGAGGAATCACATTCCGCCTTATGGCCTTCTTTGCGTTTTCTCCTACAAATAACACAATGGTGTCATATTTTTTTAGTTAACTGTGTAATCTGTGGGATCCGGAGCTACTTCCTGACTCTCGCCCCAGTTGCATTTACACCCATATGAGCATTAGCATCATGATGTTCTTTAATAATTACCCGAGTAACACAGCAACTCTTCGGCAATAATATTGAAAAGTTAATGTTTCAGGTAATTGCGCGTGTTGTAGTCTACCCCTACACCTTATTACCACGGTGTCCAGGTAAAAATTCAACTGGTGTGTGATGGCTAGTTTTAGTTTATTGACCCCCTTCATCAAACTCTCGTATTCCTCTTGGAAAAATTCCTTTTACATAAGAGCAATAGTCTCATTCTTTGCCTCTTGGAGTTCTTCCAAGTCAATTCACCAGTTAATTTCACATTGGTTCAATTCTTACAATTATTCAAAAACTCACCATTCAGTCGATAGTTCGAACCGAAATATTATTTCACAAAACGTCTAAGTTCGAGGCATTCGGGTATGTACAAATGAATTCACATACCTCAGTGCCCCGCCTGTAAACCAGTTAGCAATACCGTCTAGAGTTTCCTAGAGAAATGCAGATTCAATATACGGTCTCACGGCTCGAGCTAAGCGACAATAATAACGACTCTTAATGACCTGTGTGCTGGCGTGTTGTTACCCAATCATTTGGCTCAACACATTTTCCAGCTCTGAACATCACACTGCTTTCGCAACCAAAAGCGAATTTCACTGCTTCATAAAACATATGTATAGTAATAGTATTTGTTCCACCTTTCAGAAACATATACATTAAATGCGTGTGGGAAATATTATGAATACTAGATATCTACAACACACACGGTGCACGGATAAGTATTCTTTTGCGGAATTTTATTGCAAATAAAACCCTTTAGTGTCATTCATATGAGTAATATATCTTTTTACCTTTATTTTTCTTTGCAGTGTTGTGTGTTTTTTCAAAATGCCCCAATTATCCCGAGAATGCATTTCGTTCCAACATAACGCGATTCCTGCTCGAGTTACAAAAAGATGTTTGTCATCCTTTGTCTTCTCTATCCGACTACAACATTTCGTTGTACTGTCTCCTTCGTTCTTCCTTTTGTTATATGCTCGTTCTGGTCCAGTTCCATTGAGCCTTATATTGATACATATCTAACCTGTATTTTCCTTTCTTGTGTCTGTGTTTTTTTTTCAGATTTTGCGGAAAGTAACTTTGAAAAATTTAATATGTAGCTTACTTGGTCAAATACCAGGATTTTCTTTGTATAATTCTTATTCATCTCCTCTTCTAAAAACCTCGTGTTAAGGAACGTAATTTCCTTACATTTCATATGCAAATATGTCCTCTATGGTATGAAATTAATTACTAAAGAAAGACTGAATACGCGTCAGATAATCACTTTGTTTATCACTGAATGATTATCATTTACAGCCTTTCGCTAAGAGAGAAAGAAATATATTGAGGCTCAAAACTGAAAGCAAGATGCCTGAGGTATAATGCAATCTGTGTTAATTGAAACCCGAGTTGTAATCCGATCTTGCTGGGGGAGAGTTTATACGTTTTCTATCAGGTTACAGAATGCCATTATTATTATTTTTTTATCTTTTTTTCCATGGTGAGTAGGCGGGTAAGAATTATTTTCATTATTTTACATATAATCTTACAATAGTTTTCCTTTTTGTCTGTTTCACCTTCACAATAATGTAACCCTATTTAGTGCATTCAGTCAAAGCGGTGCTGATTGTGTTATAGTTCCCCTAAATGTAGCGTTACAACTAACATTGTTTTTATTTTTGAGGAAACTGGTAAAAAAAAAAGAAATTGAGACTAAAGGACTAAATCACCCTTATTAAGGGAAGTTTGAAGATACCTTTAAAAATAAAATAATCATGCAAAGGAATACACTTTTCCTATGGGAAGAATAAAAATTACAGCACTCAGCACTCGACAACATGACCAAAAAGAAACGCCATAACTTGAAACACTAGCGATAGGAACATCAAACAAAAAAATCAATAAATAAGTAAAATTAAAAATAAATTGATAAATAAAAAAGTAAAAAGCCCACTATCTAAAATAAAAGGCATTTGTAAAAGATTGTGACTAACTGGGAAGCTGATTGCGATTATTAGAAATCCTGTACCAAAAAAAAAAAAAAAAAAAAAAAAAAAATCAAATCAAGTCATCGTTCCAGAGGGGTTTTTATGAGAACTGAAGAAGGCCTTGGGAAAATACACCACAACGAACAACAGCCAGGAGAAATCAAAGGCAGTCAGAGGTGGTGTCTTTCTTCAAGGCATCTTTAGACTGAGAGAAGCATCAGACTGCTAATAAAACATTTTTTTATCCATTAACTTAAATTGGCATTTAACACTTGAAATGCTTTTAGCTATGAATAAGAAAAATCTATATCATAGCATATATCCTCACATATCCTCACATATATCCTCACTTATATCCTCATCATTTCACATGATGTGTCTAGATTATTTTAAAGGAAAAAAAAAAAAGACTGTAGAACTGTATAAGTCTGAGACTAAATTTTGCCAATAAAAACAGCATCATCAGCAAAGAAAAGGGAACTGATTTTAGTAATAAGAGCCAAGTGAACGTAAATAGCTTTCTATCTTGGGACTTGGAGAGGAAACTATTTTTTTAATCCCCAAGAGAGGTCAATATTTAGTTAAAGGATAAGATCAAAGAGCGCCCCTATAGATAATTAAGATTAATCATATGTCTTGTCGTCACCATGAGTAAACATAAAGCAAGTAGATCAAATCCGTCAGTAGTATATGTGACTGCATAAAATGTGTAGGTGTTAATGTCATGTGAAGAGGGAAGATTCACTTATAATGCATGATATGAGAAGGCAATCAACTACAACCCTTTGGCATTTATTTGATTTTGCAGGTAGATGCGAAAGGTAGTAAAAATTTCTGCGGTTATTGTACATTATAGCAGTATTAAGGAAGTTTTTAAATATTTCCTAGAAGGTTTTTTTTTGTCACAGAAGAAGTAATAGATGTACGCAAAGATTGCATTTAAGACTTAATCAAAATAGAATATATTTTTCGCCACTACTGAAACTCACATATTCAAAATAAGAACGTGTTAGTATTTGAGTATGAGTCTGCCTATCGTTTTCACAGTAAGATGTAATTAAAAAGGTGAAAACAAAATGTTAGAATAAGGCAATTTAATGTCTATCAAGCAATACTGCTCCTGTTCGTAATTTGCAGACACTTTTGTTGTTCCAACTAATCGAATGGCTGTTGCTGTCCATCTTACAACCCATGAGCCATCACCCTGAAGTCTCAGGCTTGAACACCTGGGCTATAGCCCAAGGGCCACCCAGTCCCCTTTCAGGAGGGACAACTTTATCCTTCAGCAACAAGTTAAATCAGAACAAGCAAACAAACGGGCCCCTGTGATGCTGAAGATATTGTCAGATTTACTCCAGCAAATGCACTTTTTATGAACGTTAGTATCCTTTTTAAGTTAGTTGGAATCATAAACCATGAAGCACATGGAAAGATAGTGATAGTAATTT
>NC_061097.1:57771392-57781392 GCF_015104395.2 Macrobrachium nipponense | reverse complement strand
TAAAGATAGATAATCGCAAGCAATCTGAGACTACTGACAGTACTGGAAATACTGATAGATACTCGGTACTTTACCATCCCTGTAATTTACTTTGTCAGAAGCAGGATTTATCAAGGGTTAGAGAAACATCAAGGTCTTCTTTATAGTTCCTTCATGGATACACCATCTGCGAAAGAAATAAGATTCCAAGTGAAAAACGTGTTTGTTTTCTTTGCCTCGACCTCCACAACCGATGGGGCAACGTCTTGTGGCTTTAACATTTGGTAATGATTTCTGCAACTTTGGCACTTTTCTTTTGAAATGAGTCAAACAGTTTCGTGCACGAACACAATTCGTTTGATGGCTGGATTTTTATATTGTCATTTTCGTTTTGGTTATAGATAGCCGGTATGAATAAGAAAAATCCCAACAACTTCCTCCATTCATGAAGTGGGAAGTAATGTCTATTTCCAGGCGTATGTGTAAGTAGAATATCTCAAGAAGGGGGTAACAGAATTTAATGAAACTTGGTATGTGAATTTAAAGAGTCTTGAGAATATTTACCTTAGGAGGGAATTGAGAGAGACGTTGAGGTTTTGTAATTGATTAGGTATGCCATATTTCATCACATTATATTCCCTGTTCTCGATGCCCCGCCAACGATCAGATGGCCAAAATCAAGACGACCGACGACTCAAAGAATGTTGGGGTCATCAGCGGATTAAATGCTTCACTTCAGCTACTAATTACAACGTCCTCGTTTTTTATGTTTTATTCTCCGAAGAGAAAAATGATCTCAGACACGTTTATATAAAGACACTCGTCATAGCTAATCACTTGATGAAAAACTCTGCACGCGAAAGGTAGAAAAAATAATGTACCGTAGCAGAGGCGGAACGGATCAAAATAGACTTGAGGGCAGCCTGTTGGATGGTTGGCGAAATTGAATTCGCTCGAGAAGGCGGTAAAACATTTCTCAGCGTCATGAGGCATCCAGTGAAACGAAACGAATCCTTAGCAATATACATTTAATAATTTCGCTTTCTATTTGCTTTTTAAAAACACAGACTAAATTATGTAGTGTGTTGCAAGCATACTACGAATTGCGGTTCTATCAACTTATTTTACTGTATTTAAATATGTTACGATAACAGTGTTGCCATTGGCGTAAGGTGCTTTATAAATCATTTGTCCCGGTAATACCTTTTACCCTTTATCTTTCTAACCACTTTTATCAAAGCTTTGCTTTTCTAATGTTGACTTTAAGCAAAAATTTTGCCTGTTTATTTCATGTGTGAATCTCTCCCACTTCGTTTCACCGTTATACATATCTTCAATATTGCTGTGACATAATATCAATTAATCGTTTTAGTAATTTCACAAGTACTCGTCGAGTTTTTTTAGATAATTTATTTATCTACCTCATTCTTATGAGCATCTAATCGTTTTGTAGACCAAAATATGTTGGCGTTTATGCACTATAAATCGATTTACGGAGCCTAAATAACCACAAGGCTGCATCGAGCCGTATCGGAGAGTACGTGAAAACAAAAAAATTAAAATCAACTGATAAATTAGGAAAAGCATACGTTGATATGTAAGTAGAAAGACCTGGTTCCGATGTTTTTTTAAACACGGACAGAGGGTTTTGAACTACATTGATTTGCTTTTACGATAATTGGGAGAGAATTGTAGCTCTTAAAAGCTTTATTATTACTTTGCTAAATTTTGTTTTATTTATTCTTTCCATATTCTTTATATATTCTATGTTACGAGCACTATACCCGTGTAATCGTTAAATATTTGTTATCTTCATCACGGTGATATTGTCTCCAGGCTGGCTTTAACAAAATCAGTGAATTTTCTTTCAGTAATTGCAAATTTCTTTCTCATAAATCAGATATTATAAAAAAAAATATATAGATCTAAGCTATTAGTGGCCCAAGTCATTATGTCTTTCTCCAACCTACAAGGGGACCGGATTGGCCGTGGGAACTTTCATGATCATATTAAAAAAAAAAAAATTCATCCTACTATGAAACAATGGGAAGACTGACGTTCACATTCTAATGTAAGTATGACATGTTTGTAACCTTTCTTGCATAACCGCGAAAAAATTATTTCAGTTAAAATGAATACCTTACTAATAAAAACTGACAAAATGGACAGAAGACGATGAAAATAAAGAAATTGCACGTTTAAAAACCATTTGGAAGTTACAGGAGTAAAAACGCTGGTAATTAGAATCTAAATTTTTCGTTAAATTTCACATCCACGCGCTACTGGGTAACATAAAAAATGTAACAAATTGCCTCTGAATTTCGAACGTTATTTGCAAAAGTCTCGGATTCACAATAAAGGTCTCTTCTTTCTTAACTGAAAGTCTGAAATGTGTTCACATTTTATACTCTTTCAGCTTTGTATCTGTTTTTGTTTCTATATGATGACAGCATTGCCTTTCTTTGCTTATTAGTTTACAATGGTGTTTAATGAGTTTTTGTTTGTTAAGTAATTCTGCTTTATCAGCCACTGAGAACTATTTTAGGGAATTCGAAAATAGGTCTCCTGTAAGACTGCTTAAATGGTTAATTGCTTAATGTCTTTGCTGAAGGTGGCCTCAAAAAAAAAAAAAAAAAAAAAAATGCCGATCTTCGGCTCAATCGGGTTTTCTGTACATCGTATAATCAATGTGGTGTGGTAGCCAGTGGTAGCCTGTCCTATATCATTGCCCGACGCACGATTATAGCTAATCTTATCCTTAAATAAAATAAAAGCTGCAAGGGCTAGAGAGCTGGGATTAGGTACGATTGATGATTGAAGGTGGATGATCAACATCTAATTTGCAGCCCTCTAGCCTTGGTAGTTTTTAAAATGTAAAGACAGACAGAATATGACAGAGCCATCTCAATAGTTTTCTTTTACAGAAAACTAAAATGAATAAAATAAGAAAGAAAACAATCAGTCATGGTTTTCGTTGAAAGGTTGCGTTCTTCGTAAGAGTTAGCCATCCAATAAGCAAGTTGTATAAATTTTTCGACAATATATGTATTCCCGCTCCATGGATAAATGATGAAATATTTGCTTTTGAAAACAAATTGCATTTTAATTTTCAAATATTGAAAGCTCACAGCATTTCCGAGGTCGATGACTAGTTTTTTCGTCGTTGGTTTACAGTAACGGAATCAGAACAGATGTATTATGAGTAAAAATTTTGCAGAATGAAACCACGTTGGACCAGACCTTCTTTTATTACTCTGTCGACTGCGATGCATCATATTACAATTTCGCAAAGGTCAAAGGTTCAAAGGCAAGGTCTTCGTCATCTCTCTCTGCTCTCCATCCAAACTCCCTTATTACGACGGTAACGAGAGTCGTTGTTCATATGCCTGAAATAACTCGGAGAAGCGCCAGACGTTGTGGTTGGTAGGACGCTTTGGTCTGCACGAAACACCAGTGAAACGATTATTTTATATGATGGATAATTATTCTTCATGTTCCATTGTATACAATTTTATGATCATTTAAGTCATGCTGTTATCTTATACTACAATATTTATCAGGGACACCATATCCAGGACCCCTTTTATATTCATCTTGATATTTTTTTACATCTTAGATCGTTAAAGGAATCTTTGGCCATTTCATTACGATTGTTGTTGAACTATTTTTGTCTCACTGGTTCATACAAGCATGTTCAAGGCAAGAATAAAGTTAGTTGTAATGCAACAGTGAGGACTGACAATGCGATCTGCATCTCTTTGCTTAAAAGCGTTAAATGTTCTTGTCCTCTTTCTGAAGTTGTTATTCCCAAGTGCTTCCACACTCTGATGTCTGCCTTTTTTTTTCTTTCTTTCTTTTGAGCAATATCCGTGTCTCCATTCGAAATCTACGAGACACCATCGCAGTCCACCATCTTCTCCCTCAAGGAGAGAAAATTTATTGGTATCTTTTTTGTCCATCAGGATCTGGTCTGACTTTAAAACGAAAGGGAAGAATATTGGAGGGAAATTTTTTGGCTATTTTGAATTTTCACTTAAATTCCCTTCTATTTGATTTGCCTCTATTGTTTTGCAGCTCTTCCTGTTTTATCTGGCATTTCTGTTTTCAAATAAGTTTGTACAAATACAGTAAGTTCGTCAGTTAAAATGAGTTAGGTTTCTATATTCTCTTTTTATATCCAGTGTGGAGACTGATGAAATCAGGAAGTCGTATTTCGGAAAAGTTTGGGAATTATATTCTAATACTGGAAATACCAATTTCGAATCCGATATATGAGTCCATTATCAATTCTAGGCTAACGCTAGATTTAAATACAAAGTCATAGATTATCGCCTCCTGGATTTTCTCCATACAGAATACATGAGCCTCAAAATTATAGATATTTGCATTAAAGATTTTACCTCTTTTCCGTTCAGTGAGTAAAAATATGTAACGTTAATTACTTCTCTTCACTTTGGGAATATCTTTTGATCAAATGAAAAACTATTATAAAATTCCTGATGCTTTTGCAAAAGTAAGCTAGATATTCATCAAATATAATTTCTTATTAAATAAATAAAATAAAAGAACAAAGAGAATGAATTCGATAATAATAGCAACTTAGCACAAGGGAACTGGACCATGAAGAGAATATGGCAAACTGAACAACAAAGGCGAAAAACCGGTGAGATATGACAGTCAATTAAAGAATAACAAAGCCTCACAAAATACCTTTGTAACCACAGCTGCTTTCTCTTTGTGGAGGAACAAATGTACGCTAAGGATAATCTAGGTATTTCTAAAGGATACAGACCGTAAAAAAAAAAAAAAAAAAAAAAATCCGTATGTTGCTGCACTGCTTAATTTATCATAAGTTCCACAATTTCCCCCTACCAAGCCATATGATATATCATATGGCTTGGTAGGGGTAAATTGTTTTACAGCATTTTTAAACAATGGCTAGACCACTTATTTTCAGTCTGCTTTTCATACACCATTGCTTGACATGAATGAATCTTCTGAATACAAACATACACACACATCTGCGGCATAAGTTCATGTTAAAGTCAACCAATCAATGAAGGAGCATTACAGACTTTCAGATTGACTGACTGGATGAGAGGACTGAGCGGAGTCACTCAACCAATGTTTCAATTGCCTGGACTGACAGACTCGATGATATTTCTGTGTTCTTGAAAATCAGTGACTTTTTCTTCCTCCACTGCGAATATCTGTAATTTTCTTTTTGTTTTTGGTTTCCTTGACCATTCTAACAACCGCCTTGAATACTCTTTTATCTCCTCTGATTGGCATAAGCATTAAGCTTCGCTCAGTACACTGACTCCAAAGAGTTAGTAAGTGTTCATGCTAATAAAATACAATCTCTCTCTCTCTCTCTCTCTCTCTCTCTCTCTCTCTCTCTCTCTCTCTCTCTCTCTCTCTCTCTCTCTCTCTCTCTGCTAATTTGTTACTGTACATTGACAAATATTGTGTGAAAATCTGAGTAAAATTACTGGGCGCTGTTTTGTTTTTCATATGACTCGTATTTTTTTGTATATGACTTATGGAATTTATTTAAAAGATATTTGTAAACGCATTAAAAAAAAATGGAGTGGCATTTTCACGCCAGAGTTTTCAACTTTTTTCCTAGTAAGTTACGAATTTTACGAATTTTTTTATTAAAATACTCCCGTGGTAAATTGGAGGCCAAGAAATGAAACTGTTCTCGCCCTCCATGCCCAGAGATGCAACGCCGTCTTCCACTGAAATGGAGGTCCGGAGGGGGAAGGCAGCCTGGGAGATGCTATCTTGATTGGACAACCCTACCAGTAGTTAGATTCATCCAGCCTTTAGCTGGCACAGCCTCTCGCTTTTCAGCAGCCCGTAACTGGTGATTGATATTCTGTATGCTTCTCCGGAGACAAATCTTGTCTCAATTTAACCTCTGAACTTCGAAACGAAAAGCTTTCCTGTGATGATGTAACATTTATTTCCCTCGTTTCCAATCCGTGTGATTCTACTCCCTTTGTTTTTTCTCCATCGCCTTCTGCAATAAAGAGGAGTCGCCGGGGAAGGTTGTAATCTTCGCAGTATTATCTATGAGATGTATTATATAGCATGAAGCGTGTCTATTCTTTTATAACGCATGAATATTATTGACAAGGAATTTTTGCGTAAAAAAAAAAAATAAAAAAAAAAAAACAGAAACTCGGGATTCTACAGCGTCCGAAGAATGTTAAATAAAATAGTAACAGAATGTTTATAGATAATAAAAATAATCGAAAATAAAAATCCAGGGCAATTTTTAGTAGGAAGTTTAAAATATTACATATATCTTCTATATATATAAATTAAAATATATATATATTATATTATATATATATATAATATATATTATAATAGATATATATATAATTAGAGATAGAGAGAGAGAGAGAGAGAGAGAGAGAGAGAGAGAGAGAGAGAAGGCAAAACAGACTTTTTTATGCAAATGCTACATTGAGGAAATTAAAAATCATTTCTCAGAGCGATACAGTATATGAAACGCTTATAGGACTTAACGAACGAAGGTTCAAAGAGGGATTATTTGCGTTAAGGGCTCCTACCGGTGAACAAAGTTACTTTGACGATGCCTATTCAAAATTATATATATATAATATCATATATATAGATAATTATATAGATATATATATATGATATATATATATATTATATATACATATATATATATATATATATATATACATATATATACATATATGTAGATATACAATATATTATATATATACATATTATGTATAATAGATATATATTATAATATATAATATATTTTCTATTAGTATATCATATATGTTTATATATATATTATCTATATAATTATATATTCTATATATATATATATATATAATCATATATATATATATTATAGTATATATATTTTGCCCTTAACGCAAATAATCCCCCTGTTTGAACCTTCGTTCGTTAAGTCCTACAAGCGTTCATATACTGTTTCGCTCTGAGAAAAGATTTTAATTTCGTCAATGTAGCTTTTCATAAAAAAAAGTCTGTTTTGCCTTCTCTCTCAAACTCTTTCTACTCTCTCTCTAATATATATATAATATATATATATAGATATATATATATTATATATTATATATATATATATATATATATTTATATATAAAAAATGTATTTATATATATATATATATATATATATATATCATATATATATATATATATAGATATACATATATATACATATAATTATATATATATTTATATAGATATATATATATTTTAAATATATATGTGTGTGTGTGTGTGTGTGTGTGTGGTGTGTGTGTGTGTGTGTATTATTCTAGTGAGAGCTTCCCGTAATTGCCTGTTTTGAATACCTAGCTGGAGTATACTTGAGTTAGAGAGCTTTAACTTTACGTTAGGATGTACATACTACCTTCCAGACGGTCTGTTGATAAAGATGTATGGTTCTGTGGACTAGCTTCTGACCTACCTTAAGTTGACAAGGGATGTTCATTTAATGACGCTGAATACTGTTTTACTTCTTACGATGGGCAAGAAATGATGTTCGAGATTTCAAATATTAAACTGCGTTTCAGAAGTTCCACTTGTTCTCTTTTAAGACCTATATTTTAATGAGAAAACTGCGTATTGTTGTATAAAAAGTCACCCTCTGCCTGCATTTCATTTCGGACATAGGTCTGTAGTTCGTAAAAGGAGGGGGAGGGGGGGGCGGTGATGGGGAGGAATAGTCATGCTAAAGATTTAGCACTATTATACCCATCTACTACTTTATTTTCCCAACTACCATGCGTCATCAACTAACAGATATTGATTTAGATACCTCTTTTCAGTTTGGTTACGCTTCTTCTTTATCAAATATGGCCACTCTCTTCCCATGAAGCTTCATTCACAAGTTCAAGGAAATTTAGGCTTTGCTTTATGAATGTGCTTGATTTCAGGGAGAGCACAACCGGTTGTACTGGAACGAGCTATTTTGCTTTCCCTCTACCCGGTATCATAACTGTATTCTCCGATAAGTGAGGCAAGTGATGCTAACTGTATATATATATATATATATATATATATATATATATATATATATATATATATATATATAATATATAGAGAGAGAGAGAGAGAGAGTAGAGAGAGAGAGAGAGAGGAGAGAGAGAGAGAGAGAGAGAGAGAGAGAGAGATTTATATGTTTGTGTGTGTATGTACGTATTCCAGAAAAGGGATTAAGATTCTTAAAGCAAAGCCTAAGACACCATGAACTTGTGAATTAATCTTCAAGGGAAGAGAGTGGCCATATTTAATGAAGATCAAAGAGGAAACTAATCTTTTAATATATGCAGGCAGGACGAATGCTTATGACACCCATAATCCAGATTGAACGGGGTAATTTCTCTTTCTTAGGGAAAAATCCATTGTGACTTGATTCATTCTTTGCTCTGCTTTGCAAGTGTCCAAATTATTCTTCATAAATTTGGGTAAAAAAGATTATTACCTTAGTCATTTTCATCTTTCAAAGGGTTTTGAAAAAATACGAAATAGATGAGATAACAAATCTCTCCTCCGTTCATGTTTCATTCTAAACTTTAATTACAAATGATTAATCATAATGATGTGTGAAATGGATGAGATACTCGAGGCATTTTTTCTGAAATAATAAGAAAATTGAGTGAATAAGGAGTGGATTGATTAGGGTTTCGAATAAGTGTTTAATGGTGGGATTAAAGCAATGACCAGGGGACTTGTGTATCAAGTGCGTAAGTGGTGCCAAATCTTGATTGATTTATTAATAGGAGTAACTTCCCTACAATGCTCATTTTTATTGGGAAGAATCCGGTATTAGAAGCTTATGAAAGCCAGAAAGATTCAGAAGGCTTGTTAGGACGGGTATTCACGATCAGGTTTACCCCTCAGTTCACCCATGACAGCTCAACGGATGAGCGTCCACATGAGAAGAGTAGAACTGTCAGTCGGACCGTCAATTCGAGGTCGTTGCCCTCAGTTCTCTCTCGCCTGGTCTTCGTCGTGACAACGCTATATGGCAGCGATGGAAACTCCACTGGCTGAAAAGGAGGTGGAGCTACATCAACAAGCTACTGTGGTGATGCACAGCAGCTTGTCGAAACAAAAAGTCGTTAAGTATATATTAGTTTTACCAGACCACTGAGCTGATTAACAGCTCTCCTAGGGCTGGCCCGACGGATTAGATATTTTTACGTGACTAGGAACCAATTGGTTACCTAGCAACGAGACCTACAGCTTACTGTGGGATCCGAACAACATTGTATCGAGAAATGAATTTCTATCACCAGAAATAAATTCCCCTGGGTCCGCCTTGGCCGAGCCGAGAATCGAACTTCGGACCACCGGGTTGGTAGTCGAGCGCGAAATGCAGTCGGCCAACGTGGAACTCACAAAAAGTCATAATCGAGTATGGTCTAAATATTGACTATTAAAGATAGATGTCTATTGTTGTACAATATTATTGATGAAGCATACTTTCAATGGTATCAGCTTTCATAAAAAAAAGCAAAAGACTGGCCTAGGCCTGTACCAAATTGTCTGTATCATATGGCAATAAAAAAGAAAAAAAATATTATGTGATATGGACTCACAATGGTCTACAAACAGCGCCGCAGTATCTAAAAATAAATTAAAATAAATTTATCCATAGTCTATTCATAATCTGGTCCGAGAAGCTGAGATCCATTCCAGGCGAAATCCACCGCGAACTGTCATAAAATCGTTGTTTACCCTTCCACGCATACAATCACTGTCAGTCGGTTGGAAGAACTTTAGGCAACGCCATCAGTTCATCACTTCTGGTGAGCGGACTGACTCACCCCACAAACTGCCGTTGTTTACAAGTAAGTTTTAACGCCCAGATTTGGCGCTTCTGTGGCGTGGTCGGTATGGTGTTGGCGCACCACCCCTCGGTGGTCGCGAGTTCGATTCTCGAGCATTCCATTGAGGTGTGAGAGATGTGTATTTCTGGTGATAGAAGTGCA
>NC_061097.1:57769070-57770892 GCF_015104395.2 Macrobrachium nipponense | reverse complement strand
CTTTCCTAACTGGAAATCTGAAATGTGTTGACATTTTATACGCTTTCAGCCTTTTATCTGCTTTGTTTCTATGTGATGAAGGCACTGCATTTCTTTGCTTATTAGTTTTCAAAGGTGTTTAATGAGTTTATTTTTTTCGTTCATTTATTCTGCTTTATCAGCCACTGGGAACTATTTTAGGGAATTCGTAAACAGGTCTCCTCTAAGGCTGCTTAAATTGTTAATGTCTTTACTGAAGGTGGCCTATAAAAGAAAGAAAAAATATGTGCCGGTCTTCGGCTCAATCGGGTTTTCTGTACATTGTATAACCACGGCCACCGAATATAGATCTGTCTTTCGGTGGTAGCAAGCGGTAGCCTGTCCTATATCATTGCCAGACGCACGATTATGGCTAACCTTATCCTTAAATAAGATAAAAGCCGCAAGGGCTAGAGAGCTGGGATTAGGTACGATTGATAATTGAAGTGGATGATCAACATCTAATTTGCAAGCCCTCGCCTTGGTAGTTTTTGAAATGTAAAGACGGACAGAAATATGACAGAGCCATCTCAATAGTTTTCTTTTACAGAAAACTAAAATGAATAAAATAAGAAAGAAAACAATCAGTCGTGGTTTTCGTTGAAAGGTTGTGTTCTTTGTAAAATTTAGCCATCGAATGAGCAAGCTGTATAAATTTCTTGACAATATATGTACTCCCGCTCCATGGATAAATGATGAAATATTTGCTTTTGAAAACAAATTGCATTTTAATTTTGAAATATTGAAAGCTCACAGCATTTCCGAGGTCGATGACTAGTTGTTTCATCGTTGGTTTACAGTAACGGAATCAGAACAGATGTATTATGAGTAAAAATTTTGCAGAATGAAACACCACGTTGGACCAGACCTTCTTTTATTACTCTGTCGGCTGCGATGCATCATATTGCAATTTCGCAAAGGTCAGAGGTTCAAAGGCAAGGTCTCCGTCATCTCTCTCTGCTCTCCATCCAAACTCCCTTATTACGACGGTAACGAGAGTCGTTGTTCGTATGCCTGAAGTAACTCGGAGAAGCGCCAGTCGTTGTGGTTAGTAGGACGCTATGGTCTGCACGAAACACCAGTGAAACGATTATTTTATATGGCAAATAATAATTTTTCATGTTCCATCGTATACAATTTTATGATCATTTAAGTCATGCTGTTATCTTATACTACAATATTTATCAGGGACACCATACCCAGGACCCCTTTTATATTCATCTTGATATTTTATTACATCTTAGATCGTTAAAGGAATCTTTGACCATTTCATTACGAAATATTTTTGTCTCACTGGTTCATACAAGCATGTTCAAGGCAAGAATAAAGTTAGTTGTAATGCAACAGTGAGGACTGACAATGCGATCTGCATCTCTTTGCTTAAAAGCGTTAAATTTTCTTGTCCTCTTTCTGAAGTTGTTATTCCCGAGTGCCTCCATACTCTGAGGTCTGCCTTTTTTTTTCTTTCTTTCTTTTGAACAATATCCGTGTCTTCATTCGAAATCTACGAGACACCATCGCAGTCCACCATCTTCTCTCTCAAGGAGAGAAAATTTATTGGCATCTTTTTTGTCCATCAGGATCTGGTCTGACTTTAAAACGAAAGGGAAGAATATTGGAGGGAAAATTTTTGGCTATTTTGAATTTACACTTAAATTCCCTTCTATTTGATTTACCTCTATTATTTTGCATCTACTCCTGTTTTATCTGACATTTCTGTTTTCAAATAAGTTTGTACAAATACCTTAAGTTCGTCAGTTAAAATGAGTTAGAGATCTATATTCTCTTTTTATATCCAGTGTGG
>NC_061097.1:57746570-57759070 GCF_015104395.2 Macrobrachium nipponense | reverse complement strand
GTACCAAATTTAGTAACTCTGCTGTCCTCCCACTAGCCTTTGCACCATTACTTTGTTCTTAACAAAGAATATCAACGCTCCTTTAGATTATAAAAGCAGATCTGTTTTTTTTTTTTTTTTTTTTTTAGAACAGAAGCAAATGCTAACATGTATAAAGATGGAAGTGGCTTTCTGGAATGTTACAGACATCTCTCTGTATTCGGTTCTACACAGTTTTGATAAGAACAACTGCAGAGACCTTACCTTTCCATACAGACCTTGACAGCTCGTTCGGAGTTCCACGCTGGATGGGTGGTTTTCGAGCTCGGCTGCCAATCCGGTGGTCCGAAGTTCGATTCCCTGCTCTGCCAACGCGGAATCAGAGGAATTTATTTCTGGTGATAGAAATGCATTTCTCGATATAGTGTGGTTCGGATCCCACAATAAACTGTAGGTCCCGTTGCTAGGTAACCAATTGGTTCCTAGCCACGTAAAAATATCTAATCCTTCGGGCCAGCCCTAGGAGAGCTGTTAATCAGCTCAGTGTCTGGTAAAACTAAGATATACTTAACAGCTCGTTCGGGTTCCCTCAGGTTCCTCAGTGTGAGGCACCTCTAATGTCTACCAGAGAATTGCTAATGCACCTTGGAGGGTCTGGGATACAGCTTAGATATTTGTCTAGCTTATTCTTAAACACATCTACGCTCACTCCTGATATGTTCCTCAGATGAGGTGGCAACGCATTGAAAAGATTCTGCATTGTCGATGCAGGTGCGTGGTGGATTACTGTCCAGTGTGCTTTCCTTAGTTTTCCTGGTATAGTTTTGGGCACTATTAATCTACCTCTGCTTGCTCTTCCTGATATTTTAAGCTCCATGATGTTTTCGGTAATTCCTTCTATCTGTTTCCATGCCTGTATTATCATGTAGCGTTCTCTTCTCCTTTCTAGACTATAATTTTAAAAAATTGTAGTCTTTCCCAGTAGTCAAGATCCTTAACTTCTTCTATTCTATTTGTGCAATATCCTTTTGGTAGTGAAGGTACCATATCATATTGCAATATTCAAGTGGACTACGTACATACGTTTTATAAAGCATAATCATGTGTTCGGCTTTTCTTGTTTTGAGGTGCCGTAACAACATTCCCATTTTTGCTTTCCATTTTGCCATTAGCATGGGTATTTGATCATTGCATAACATCACACCAAGGTCTTTAACTGCTTCCTTATTTGTGATTGTTTCGTTATTAGGTCCCTTATATGCATATAGCATTCCTTCTTTATCCCTATAATTTATTGATACAAATCTATCAGAGTTAAATACCATCTTATTTACCTCTGCCGATTCATATATTTTGTTTAGGTCTCTTTGTAGCGAGTTCCTATCTTCATCATAAGTAATTTCTCTACTTTCTTGTGTCATCGGCGAAACTACTCACTACCGAGTCCTTAACATTACATTCTATGTCTGCAATCGTAACAAATAGCAATGCAGCTAACACCGTACATTGTGGCACACCGGACATTACCTGAGCTTCATCCGATTTCTCATCGTTTGCAATCACTATTTGTTTTCTGTTTTGTAAAAAAAAATTTTATCCATCTTCTCACTTTGTCCACTATATTATGTTTCCTAATTTTCTTCGCTAATATATTATGGTCTACCTTATCAAAAGCTTTTGCAAAGTCTAGGTAAACCATATCTGTTTATCCTATTTTTATATGTTCTCACTGTGGACTAACAATTAGGTTTGCGTACTTTTCCGGGTACAAAACCATCTTGTCCTATATTAAACAAATTATTTTTCATTAAATGTTTCATACTATTTTTCTTCATTATCCTTTCGTACACTTTCATAATATGCGATGTTAGACTCACAGGCCTATAATTACTTGTCTCTAGTCTTGATCCACCTTTGAAAGGCGGAGAGAGAGAGAGAGAGAGAGAGAGAGAGAGAGAGAGAGCCGAATTCATTGGCGAGATCATGGGATGAATCACACTTCTTCAAATATTTACAAAACTAATCGTAAACGCAAGCGTGAAACATTTTGTGCATATTTAAAATGACTGAAAGACATGGTTGTTTTATTTATAAAAATAAAACATCCTGAAAAAAATAGAGTTGTTTCAGAATCCTTGACGCGAGAGCAGAGTCGATGTTACCGAAAGGCGCGTTTAATAAATGCATTTTAAGCCAAAAAATTTTGCATAATTAGTCTTATGATGATTATATGACGAACATCCCTAATGGTAAGCAAAGATTAAATGAAAAATTTTTAAACGAGATAATTGCGTGTAAATGTTTGTATAAGAAATGAATCTTCAACCCATAAAGCCTTATTGGTTTCCTACGGATAATATATTGTGAATTATAGAATAAAATAGAGAAAAATTCACTTTTGCTATAATGATCAAAATAAAAATGACAGAATAGCTGGCTGTTGCATATCAATGACTCAAATCTTTGCATTAAATGTTAGACATAGCTCTTTCACTTTAAAGAATTTTGAAGAAATTACAGAAATGGTGTCTGCGAGAAATGAACACCTGCGCTTGCCAGAAACATGTTCGTTGAGTCCGTTCTTGCCTCCTACGCTGTCTATGTAAACGCAACCTTATGCTGCATAGAATTCCCACGTGTTAAAAAAGGCCAATAACAAATGTGTAAAGGAAAAACATCAGCAAAGGAATATGCATACACATGGGAATGCAATGCAATTCAGTTAATCTGAGAAAGCAGTATGGAGTCGTTAATTAAGGTAGTTTACTCCCAAAGACTTTTAAACTGATATGAATTAAACAGAATCACGGAGCGTGTCAATAAATGCGTTAAGCCATGGCTGCTTGTTTATACTCTCTATATTGTGTCTGCCATCTTAGCTTCAACATGGGAATCAGCATTCCCGCCTTCAGTGAATCTGCGAAAATCCTTCCCTTTGTCACTGAAATTCTCGGTAAACCCTAGGAATGCTGTGCGTTCTCTCACAGCGGGAATGCAGATGCATCAGGAATGGAAATGAGAGAGTAAGAGAACAATCATTTTTATTTATTTTCCCATTTCTCGTTTTTCTTCTTTCCTGGTAATTCCCATTTTCTTATATGGGTCTGTTTATGAAGGTTGTTTCCTTCATCATTTATTTGAAGCTTTTAGTAATATAATTCTGTTTTATGGCATTCCACTTCTTTTCATGTTAGATAACTCAACTCCTATGTAAGGATTTCCATATATTACGCCGTCAGTGAAACGTCTTTCAATATTCATAAAAAACGCAGTACATTGTGCCAATTTTCCATTATCCACAGAACATCATTACAATGACAATATTAGAAGTAGATTTACTGTGAATGGGATCACTGTTGTTAACGATGCAGTTAACCTGGTTAATCGCCAACAGTCCATAGCAATCAGGGTTGTTCTACGTACGATAAAATAAGCTATAGGTAATGTAGTTTTTTTTTTCTTTATTTTTTTTTATAGTAAAAATTGCCTTGTCTCAAAAATATGTTTGCTTGCATCACTACCAAACCTTTCCCTTTGTGAATTTTATTTGGAAAGTTGCTAAATTAAACGAAAAACAGGATTCTGAGAGTTTTGCTTGATGCCCCATTCATGCTTTAACTCGCAATAGCTGTATCATGGGAAATCGAGTCTGATTTAAGTACAACTATAAAGTCATCCCCATATTCATCTCTACAAGAGTGAAAGAAATCGTGATCAGGGCAGGTTCGGCGGCCTCTGCTCTGCGGTCTCTTGCCTCAACAACTGGAAATAGTACTCGAACTGCATTCCTTTTGTGATCATGCATAGATGAGAGGGTTGTCAAATCGTGACCTGAAGCTAACTGAACCTCCACGAGTTGTGATACTAGGAAATTATTCGGTAATATATTGGGAAAGATGACCAATGAAGAAATCTCCCTGCATTTAAAGCAAAACAAGTTTTGACGGCAAAATGTCTGCTGTTAAACTTTGGGTTAACATTTTAAGAAGAGAGGATAAATACGGCTTGAGAGGATAATTACTTTCTTGATCTTACACATTTTGCTTTTTTGTGTCCAGTTGATGCTGAATGCGCAAAGGTTTGCTAAAACAAAACTTTGTAAAACGTATATCATAAATAAATTAAATACCGATGCAGTTAAATAATGGGCAATGTTATGGCCTCTGCATGAATTAAAAAACAAATTTCCTCTCACTTATAAGCTAGCAAATGACATGATTGTCCTTGTGAAAAACAACTTCTTTACAATATGAAATATGATCTTGAAGGAGGTTGGGTCATGTGACTCACATCTCTAATTAGCTGCATAATTTTAGTACATTCTTTGCAGTTGTTACAACTCCATATTTTTTTTTATATTTTCTTTCTATTGCTAACATTTATTAATCTATAATCAATATTATTAATTATTTTGCGTTTTAAATAAAAGAATGTCTACTGATTTAGTAGTAAAGTACTTATATACGCAATTCATACAAGGAAGTTAATTTTATATTGAAAATGTTGGGGTACATATTTTCTGTTTAAAATGAAGGTACAAACGATGTATGCTAGGGAGTTACTGTCAGTATTAAACAGATCCCTTGAAATTAAGTTCTTTTTATATCTTTCATTCAGGAAAGTCAAAATGTGAAAAATGGCTACTGTATAACGGTAAAATTAAGCGAAGAACCTTTGCTAAGCGCTCAACGCTTGCTTTAATTAACGACAGTTCCCGTAATCAGTCATACTACTATTGCTATTATCAGAAGTAGCAGTAAAGAATATGATATTAATCACAGGATGCTAATAATTTAGTACGATTTTTTTTATAAAAGAACGATAATTTTGAAGTGAGGGTACGAACAAAATGGGGCAGCCATGACCACAAAGGAACCTAATAGGGAATATCTCTCTGCAAAGGTTAACGAAACATATATCCACCATGGCGCAATTAGACCCAGAGTCTTTGAGAGAAACCGGTCCAGGATTGGATGTGATTTTTACGTAACAGATGAGCAACTTTGAGTCTGTTTCTCTCAAATATTGATCATTTCTAGATGGTCTCCGATTGTTTTATTTGTTGAGATTCAGCGCATTCTGTTCGTGCATTAGTTGCCAATTAAGAGATTGTCTTAAAACTTATAGCAAAGGCATGAGGAAAATAGTCTTCTAAAATTAGATGACTAGGTAATAAGTTTATGTGCAACTACATCAATTACTTTTGCAAGTGTTGAATAAGAAGACTTGTAAGTTTTGCTTCTTTAATCAGTGAGACACAACAACGACAGCTGAAGTTACTATGAATTTGCATACATTTTGCATATTCATCTGATGATCTTTTTAATGCATTACTCATCGAGACAAACCTACAAATCCAAAATCAATTTGCAATAGAATTTCTAGAAAATCTGTCAGTAAAAGTGCATGTGTCTTTCACAGTACTGAAATTCTGTCCAAAATTATAAAATTAAGTATTCACCAGACTTAAAAATTCATCCGGAATGCAAATTCCCTGCGTGCAATTACCATTAGCCGAGTCTTTATATAACCGCAAAAGGCTACCTCATTTTAAGTTATTAAAAATCCGATCCATTATATTTCACCCTGTATGGTTACACATCTTGCACCTAAATATTGATACGAGTAATTCATACTTTTTCTCAGTATGGTTATGGTTTGTTCTGGTTTTCATATGAAACATTCTATGTTATTTTCTTTGTTTCTGTGTTGGAGAATATGCATTGAAGATTATTCTTACATCGCCAAGAATAGTTGCGAAATTTTTGTTTTTAAACAGATACTTGAAATTTTCAACTGAAGAGAAAACCTCCCTGAAATATTCTTTTATTTTCATTGCCACCTTCAAGGAAGTTACTGCAACTGCTATCTCATAAATACGTGTATTCGATGATCGTCTGTTCTGCCCTGAGCATTGAATGAATTAAACTCCAGGAATTCAATATGTAATAAATACATTATTTCTGTTTTACAGGATCTGTAAATAAAAACCCATGACCTGAGGTCATGGCATTAGGAGGGTCCTACGTGACCAAAGCAGATCTAGATTACTCTATGCGCTGTCTGCAGTAGCCTGATTTAGCTCTGTACATTATCAGCATTTATTATTAATGATAACTTTGCACAACAACTTCCATGGGAAGCGGTTGACCTGTTAACCTACGGCGGAAACTTGTAACTTCCGAGCCGGCGGACTACGTATGTTTTTATATGAATCGCTGAGATAGCTAATGTTCCGCTATCGACGTGATGCTTTAGAATGGCAGTTCCGTGCCAACCTTCAAACATATCGGTCTCCCGACCGAGCTGCATCTCCTAGTATGGAGTTACAGAATAAAGTTGTTATATCTGTTCAACTTATCTGTTTGAATCCTCTCCTTTAGTTAAGAAAAACCACTCTACTAAGATATCAGAAGGAGATGGGAGGAACCAGAAATACTTACGAATGACAGTCGTAAGGAGAAAACAAAAAAAGTCTTTCGCAAAGCGAAGGGACTTAGACTTGGTGGCAGCGAATGACGAAGAATAATATTAACAAGACCCATATCAGCCGACCGAAGGTCTACAAGAACCAACTTCCACCTTCAACATCAAAACTAAACAGAGGAACGGGCGGTCTTCAATCAACGCAAACATTTATGAAGACGCAGATATGTCCTTCATCGAGAAGAATACAAGCATCAACACCGACGTTTGAGCGACTGTTGTCACTTATCTTCGAGAATCTACACCGGACGACAGCAGCATCGAACATCAACAGAAAGAAGAAAACAAACACAGGAAACATCACGCGATCACGAGCAAGGACGCAGAGAGTAGAGCAAGAGGCAGTAGTGCAAGGACGGAGGCTGTGACGTCATCAATCTTGGACTTCTTCACGCATCGTGCACCGAGAGAAGACCGTGACGTCATCACGACTTCCGACGCGAGACTTAGACAGGAACTGAGACGTCATCCCATGTCAACAATCCTTCACCATATAATCTGGAGCTAAGTACCATTTTATCTATTCAGGTTCTTTCCTCAGTGAAGTGTTGTTCATCAGGAGTCGATCGTCCAGTTTATCTGGGGGTGAGTGTTCGCCATATTAATCTTCCTTCATTACAGAATCAATCTTCAACTACGAGTTCTCGCCCACAGATTAATTTTTTCTCTTCTCGTTGTTGCTAATCGTTTCTTGCAGGAATTCTCCGTATAATATTTTATCAAATTATCTGTATTTTTGTATCTTTTGGGGGATTTTCCTATTATTATAACACATTTATACAGTACTTGCATATGTTTACGTAGTGGTCGAGTGTACTCTTATAGATATTTTGATAGGATCGCAAGGAATAGAAGTGATAAGAAAAAGTGAAAGTGGAAATGGCAACTCCTCCGACTGGCAACCCCAATGTGGTGACTCTCGTTCAGCGCGAGGTCAGCAATTGTCCCTTTTCAAGGTCGGGTCAATGGGTTCCTGCCTCAAAATGTTGAGGCATGGATCTCATCTGTAGACGCTCATTTAATGCAAAAAGCATCACAGACCCAGCAGTACAATTACAGGAGGCCAAAAGCTTCATAGACTTTGCTAAAGGAGACGCAAGTTGCTTATCTAAGGGGGGGTTTCTTTCCAAGAGGCGCTTACATGGGACGAGTTCAAAATCAGATTACGTGGCGTGTACGGGGGTGAAGAGGCTTTAGATGTAGTATTGGCATTGAGAAATATCCTTTAACCAAGCCTCCATGACTCAGCTTAATGTTGTCGAGCGGGCGGCGCTAATTGCCGACCGGCTAAATGAATATCAGGTTAGTTTAAGTAACTCCGGGTGGGTTACGAGTGCCAAAATCAACGTGAAAGATTTTATCCGTTTGATCTACCTTACGAGTATCACCGCAATGTTGCCTGAAGCGTTAGTGCGGTGTTTTGACAAAAAATTGCAGCCCAACAGTACGGAATTAGATGTGTATAAACAAATCAAAAAACACATGTCTAAATGTACCGACCTAGATCCTTCGCTCATTCAGTGCAAAAAAACAAAAAATGAGACAAGCCACAACAAGTAAATGTGGTACATAATAATAATCAAGTTGCAGGGATGGTTTGTTATAACTGTAAACGACCAGGTCACATGATTTCAGACTGTCGGACGCGTTTTTGTTCAATACATAATAGTTCAACTCATTCATATAACCGTTGCTACTCGAGGAATCAACAGCAGAATGCTACAAACACGCAACCAGTTGCCAGTGCAAATAAAAAGAAGGGTCCTCAGTACTATAAGAAGAAACAACCAAACGGAAATTCTGCACAACAGCAGAAACAAACAAATCGTGCTTCAGGTACCTCTGTTCCTGGGCCGTCTAGCCAGAACTCGCAAGGGCAAGCGAATTTTTCAGGTGTGATAAACAAAACAAATACCACGTAGTTCACTCCAAGGGGGGAAGAGGGCGATGTTGGGTCATCAATATCAACATCTTTTGTATCAAATAATCAGTTTAATCATTTATCAGATCATTGTGAGGCAATTGATTTTCCTATGAAACACACGGCCGTATCCAAAAAATCTGTGCAGGTTCCCGCCCTAGATTTGCAACAAATTCATGCAATTATTAGTCAAAACGAGTTGCGACAACCTTACATGCAGTAAATTTGGACCATAAGTCATTCACTTTGTTCTTTGATTCTGGTAGTCCACGTAATATCATGGATTTAAGGACTCATCATTTACTCTTTTCAAATTTCCCTATAGAGAAGTCCGGAAATAAGGCTCTCAGGCATGGGAGGGAATAATGAATTAAATGTTGTAGGAGTGACTCATGTACAGTACAAGGTCGGTAAGCGCACGTTTGCTGATACCTTTATCGTTGTACAAAACATTAATATGTATCCCGCAGTAATTTATCGGATACCCGTCTATGGGCACTCAAAATATTATCTTAGCACCTGCAAAACACGGCGTGTATATCAAAGGGAAATTCTATAAGTCTTCTAATACCCTAAAATCAGTTTTTAGATAATAAAGAGACAGACAGAGTTGTCACTTACATTACAGAACCAATCACCTGTCTCATGAACCAAGAAAATAATACAGGCAACCCAACAGAACTCTCGCTCACCCGTAATATCAGCTTGCACGCAAACTCTCGAGCCTAACGTAACTTCGAACATATTAGTGCGTGTAAGAGAACCCTGCCACGATCTGAAACGTTAATCCTTTCCGAAACTCTGAAAACACACGGATTATCCGTCACACAAGCCATTTATACAGTCGGCTCACAACAACAATGTAACATCGAAGTCTGTAATCATTTGAATACCACTTTAGTAATCCACAAAAATCAACAATATCCTGGATGCCGAAGTTTATAAAACATCGCATTCTTACCGTAGCTGAGATAAATCACGCTCAATCAGTTGCGGATGAATCCCTTTTGCAATCTATAAAGAACAAAATCAGTAAGGACATTCAAGAAGAAGAAATTCAGCAGAAATTTTTTGAAAACTTTTAACTAAATATCATGATGTTTTTTCCACTACGGATGGAACCTTTTAGGAAAAACGGATGTCATCGAGCATCAAATAAGGCTCAAGGACAAACAGAAAGTAATCTATGTACCTTCGTACCGACCTTCCTATGAAATTTTCAGAATGAGATAACAGAGGAAGTAGGTAAAATGCTAAAAGAAGGAGTCATTAGGAAATCAAACAGCCCTTATAATTTTCCGTTAATAGTAGTACCGAAAAAAAGATCGAACTTGGCGGATATGCGTCGATTTTCGTCGTTTAAATGAAGAAACAATCCCTGACAGATTCCCAATACCATGTACCGATGATATCCTATCTCTATTAGGTCAGAACAACTATTTCACCAGCTTAGACCTACTAAAGGGATTTCATCAGATTCCGTTGGAACAAGAGAGTATCCCATACACTGCCTTCAGCACAGCCAGGGACATTATGAATTTTTGCGTATGCCTTTTGGTTTACGTTGCGCTCCCATAACTTTTACTCGTATGATAAACATTGTGTTTGGAGACTTGTTAGGAGATATCCTACATGCCTACATGGACGACCTAGTATCTTTCCAACACATTAGAAGAACATTTACGTAAATTAGAGTTAGTGCTACAAAGACTAAGGCAGCATAATTTAAGGGTAAGATAAGTAAGTGTGAATTTTTTAAAACAGAACTAGTCTATTTAGGTTTCACGGTTTTCTAGTGAAGGTCTTAAAGTCGTCCATGATAAGGTGTCGGCTATCCGTAACTTTCCGATACCTACTAACGTCAAGGGAATACAGCAATTTTTAGGCTGTAGTGGCTATTATCGCCGCTTTATACGCAACTACTCAATCATAGCCGCTCCCCTAACCGATCTTATAAAAAAGGGGCGTAGATTTCATATGGTCTGAAATTCATCAACAGGCGTTCGAGTAAATTGAAAGATGAACTGTGTAGTTCTCCTATCTTGAAATTTCCTGACTTCGGTAAGGAATTTTTTCATAGCAACAGACGCCTCAGACCTAGGAGTAGGTGGGGTATTGCTTCAACAATATGATAAACAGTTTTTTCCCTATAGCTTTTTATTCACGTAAACTGAGACCTTCCGAAAGTAAATATGCAGTAATAGACAAGGAAGGGCTCGCTATTGTTAATTCACTCGTGCATTTTAAATTCATAATATACGGTTATCCCGTCAAGGTTCTCACTGATCATAAGCCCCTAACGACTTCTTTAAAGGCTTTTAGTCACAGCCCTAAGCGAACTCGGTGGCACATGATCATCCAGGATTTTGGCGCGAGGATCGGGTATTTACCTGGGAAAGCAAATATCATTGCTGACGCATTATCACGCAACCCCTCTTCATCTTGTACGAGCCATTAGCTGAATTAATAGATATCTCAACCTCCACGCCCATTGTTTAAACTATATCTGAACAGGAAGATCTGGGCTGGAGTGCTGAACTATTGCAGACAGAACAAAGAAAAGATCCGCAAATAGAAAAAATCATCATTGCGTTAAACGGAAATCCGAAGGAAAAAGGAATACATAAAGTATAAGCAGCAGAATTATATCATAAAGGATAATATCCTGTGTAGATCCGTGACGAGGAAAACCCGCAACACACCGCAGTTGAATAACAACCAGATGGTGGTGCCTATCTCACTCATACGCACTGTCTTAAAATGGATTGCATGAAAATGCCACTGCATGGACACCCGGGTTATTCCTTAATGTCACAGAAAGCCATATCCTTATTTTATTGGCATACGATGCTTACAGATATAAAAAAGCACATAGCAAATTGTCGCACTTGTCAAGAATACAAAGGGCACTCGAAGACACCTGTCAGCCTAGGGGCTTACCCCGTGCCAAATCAACCCTTTGAAAGAGTACATTTAGATTTATTAACAGGATTTTACGAGTCAGACAGAGGAAATAAGCACCTCCTAGTAATTATAGATGCTTTGACTCGATATACAGAACTTATAGCGCTTAAAACAAAAAACCCGCGGTCGAGTGCGCTAGGAAGTTTTACGAGTGCTACATTTGTAAACATGGAATTCCACACATCATTATATCAGACTTGGCGGGGAGTTCAATAATCATTTCCTTAACTCCTTGTGCGAATTCCTTTGTATAAAGAAAATCAATACCATGATCTATCACCCAGAGTCTAATGGCTAGTGGAAAGGGCAAATCGTAAGGTTTAAACATTTTAAGGGTCACCTTAGGGGGGGCAGACCCCAACTGGGACATTGCCATACCTGCGGTACTAAGCACACTTAATCACTCGTATCATGTGTCTATTAAAATGACACCGCACGAGGCACTGTACGGTATCCCGGCTAGAACGCCTTTCCACATCTTAACGCCTACAACTAATTTATCAAATCCTCTAAAGGATGTTATGGATGCAAGCATAAGTCGATATAATATACTTCGTAAGAATCTAGAAGAAGCACAAATAATAATGAAAAAAAATCATGATAAAATAGCTAAGCCAACTAGAACATATGCCGTGGGCGATCAGGTATACATACAAGTATACGTACGTAAAGGTTTAAATTATAAACTGACACCTAAGTTTGAAGGCCCGTTTAACATTTTAGAAAATTTAACGGCCAATAGATTTAGGGTTCAAAATGTATCCAAACCACTGATGTGAGAATAGTTCCATTGGCACATATCAGAATCTAAAAGAAAGGTAGATGGAGTGAGGGAAAAAAAAATGGTGTATTTATGAACTTGTATAATAATTTATATATATATCTATTAATCATATTTGTATGTTAACCTATTCTTTTACGCGAGTTATTACATATGTTTTACTCATTGCAGGTTTCAAAAATGAATCTGTTATTGTTAGGAGTGATATTGTGTATTCAGACATCTTTGTTGTATGGAAAGAGCGCTAGGACGAAAGAAATAGAATTTAATCATGGCTCGATTATCGAGAGAATAGATGATGTATTCATCGTGTCAAGTAATATTGTCATAGAAGTAGATATGCATGCAATATTTTTGCCTGAAGATGAC
>NC_061097.1:57735925-57746070 GCF_015104395.2 Macrobrachium nipponense | reverse complement strand
GATGATGGAGTTGGGGGGGGGTTACCCCATCATTGTCTACCTGTTCCTCCATGACTTAACAGTTGTGTTGCAGAATATAATCTCACGTAATAATAGAATATATATATATATATATATATATATATATATATATATATATATATATTATATATATATATATATATATATATATATATATCGAACTACAAATGTCCTTTAATTTCTAATTCGCTCTACCTCGGAATCGATTATATATCATATGTTTAAACCGAGGGGGAATTTATTAAGCGATAATAGAATTGGTGACTCGACAGGCGCGAACCCCGGGGTGGTCTGGGCTTCACTGCCAGTCCTGGAATGAGAGGTCGATGGTTCGCGCCTGTCGATCGCCAATTCTATTATCGCTTATAAATTCCCCCTCGGTTAAACATATATGAAAATATATTAATTCCGAGGTAGAGCGAATTAGATATTAAAGGACATTTGTATTACAGAATATGTATATGAATCACGGTAATGTGATAAGACTTTTATATATAATATATATATAATATATATATATATATATATATATATTATATATTAATATTGCTGACCAAACCGGCCCTGGCTGAGAAATAACAGCCTGTGTGTAGGGAGAGGGAAGAGGGAAAGGGCAGGGGGAGGGCACAAGGGTGGGGGGGGGGGAGGGGGGAGAGGGGAGGGGGAGTGGCTTGTGTTGATGTTCCCGCTGAGAGTCTTACTTTTGAACAGACGTGGGTGAATTGACAGTAGCTATGGGGAGACTGTTACTTTTATCCAATATTACTGTGCTGTCTGTCCTTTTTATTCAGTTATTGCTGCAATGACTGTCCCTTTTATCCAGAAATTAATGTAGTGACTGTTCATTTATCCAGGTAATACTCCTCTGTCTGTCACTTTTATCCAAGTATTACTGTGGTGACTGTCCCTTGTATTCAGGTATTACTGTGATGACTGTCCCTTCTATCCAGTTATTATTGTGATGATTGTCCCTTTTAACTAAGTATTACTAATATTATTGTGGTGACTGCCCCCATTATCCTGGGATTACTGTGTGAGTGTCTCTTTTATCCAAGTATTATTGTGCTGTCTGTCATTTTTAACCAGGTATTACTGTGCTGTCTGCCCCTTTTATCAAGAAATTAGGCTGCTTTTGGTGACTGTCCGTTTTATCCAGATATTACTGTGCTGTCGGTCTCTTTTATCCAGGTATACTATGGCGACTGAGAAGCATTTTCATTAATATACGTAATTGTATAGTCTCCAGTTCATGAAATGATGTATGATAAACCCGCAAAGTTTATTTGCCACAAAAGTTACAAATGAGAGGGGGAATGGGCAAGGGGAAGTGGGCGGGTACGGGTTTGAAAACGAGCCTTATATCTAAGTTAGGTTAAATAATGGCCAAAGTTTGACCACATGCCAAATGTCTTGATCGTTCAAGCGGTTCGGATTTCTATAGTGCACAAACATACTACAATAAACATAAACATTCACTTATATATAAAAGATATGCATATATATATGCATATGTATGTATGTATGCATGTATGTATGTGTGTATGTATGTATGTATGTATGTGTATATAATATCCATACACATCATCAGTGATGGAAATTAATCGCAGGAGGTGACAACAATAACGAAATATTAACTGACTAACAAATTACGGAAATTAAAATAAATAATCCTGCCACTGGGAAAAAAGGAAATGTCAAGAAAGTTAAAGAACTTGAATTAAAAAAGTAGCTTTAAGAATAAAAGGAACGAAACTTATCAGAAGGTTGTGAATAACAACCGTCAGATTCATTTCTTCCAAGATTGGCGAAGACTCGGGTGAAAGCAATCTCGAAACTTTAACCTTTCAAAATGTTGATCGTTCAAACGAGTCTTCAGACCAGATAAAATAAGTTTAGATACTGGAAATCTCATATTTTCAAAAACTAAAGATCTCTTTCATTTTCAAAAAGACAAAAGTAATATCTCAGTGAAAAAATATATGCATATTAAAACTGAAAAATGTAACTGACCCCAAATGAAAATTTTTCCTAAGTATTTTCTTATAGTATTCTCTCAGTAGAGAGATAAAAAAGACTAATTACTATCGATAAGGAAACAGGCCAGATTATTATTAAAGCCCAAATGCTAAAAAGAAATTCTTGAAGGTAGAAGCAGACTATGATTTTTTCAGTTAAAATAAAAAATAGATAAATAAATAAATAAAGTGAAGTGCTAAGGTGAATCATATGTCTGACGAAAATTCCCAATCGTGGTCAAAGAATTTGATCAGCTTGGTGTAAGTGCAATGTCAACGAGTCCTTGCAGGTTCCCCCCGACACAGCTATATTGATTTCCGTCTTTCATCTTAGATCGGTCTCCTTCCGTCTCTTCCACCCTCTGAGGATGCAGTGAGTCCTTTGTGAAGGAGCAAGACGCCGCATGACGAGCGTCATTCTGAAAGACTGAGCACGAACTGTCTTTGGCTGCAATGCTTTCGTTTGTGTTTCTTTGTTCTGTCTCTTTCGTCTCATCCTTTTTCCTTCACTGTTTCATTTAATCATAGTTTTACCTTCACTCTCACTTTATTCCTATTTTTTTTTCCTTGCACAATTGGGAGAGCTTTCATAGAGAAAGCATAGCGTTTCTGACAGCATTTTGTCCCTGGGTCAATTTTTTTCTCCTAATTGGCTACCATTCAACTTCCAACGGATCTCTACAGGACCAAATTAGTAGTATATCAGAAACGGCCGATTCTTCTTCAATAATATTTCCGTTAGAATATCAACGTTGCTGCCTTGTTTATTGAACACAACGAAAACAACAAATGTTTTAATGATGCATCACTGAGTATGAAGCTTTGGTAATCTGTATTAAGGAAAGCCAATAAAGAATCTTTTCTTTCATAACAAGATTATATTATTCCGATTTCAGGATAATTCTTTCTGAAGGACTTACTGATTAATGAAAATGTGAGCGGCAAGATTTCATAGGCGGATAAAAATATAAATGAGGGCAATGATTAGTTAATCATAACGTTGTAGTTGTAGTGTTGACCAGATATTGATTACGTAGATAAAAAAAATCCTCGCAAAATTAATCAGCTAATTGCTTTGAGTGAGCAGAGATAAAAGGTGCCAGTATATAAAGAAACAAACTGTCAGCTAAATATCTAGCTTTGCTTGATCTTCTCTCTTAGCATGTGCTCCGGTGTTGAGTATGCCGTGGCAACCTTCGCTTATTAACGTAAAATGTGACAGTTTGGTTTCATAGAAAATGGCAAATGTACCGACAGTGAAGTGTTGTTTACTTTTTAGAGTTGCTCGCAATGTTGGCTATGTAGATGCTACGATATTTTTAACAGAGATGAAAATGTTAACAACGAAAACTAGACATTGCTCTTCAAAAAACATGTTAAAGCAGTTTTATTTTTATGTGAAAACAGTCCCACAGATTCATAAGTGCCCCTCTTATACATTACAGCCTTTTGCAGAGGTACTGATGGACGCATTATGACAATGAATTACTCGTTAAACTCGAACTTAAACCAGGTCACATGAAATACTCTTAATAAATTGTCAGGGATATTGACTTCGAGGTAGAACACCGGAAGTATTGTTAGTGTTTGTCAAAAAAGTTATACTACAGCTGTTGGATTTTGAGTACAAGGACCAAAGCAGTGCATAACCTCGTTACAAATCACATATTTCTTCTACACATGAGATTTTTCATATATGAATAATATTATGTAAATTCGCAAGTCATTCTCTAATGGATGAAACTATCAGAAATTGTGATCTCGAATTCCCTAAAATGGCAAGCGCTGTGAATATCAAAAGAGGAATAATTAACAAAACTATCATAAGTATATTAAAATAATCGCACGGAACTAGACAGAACAATTGGCATAGGTGAATATAATTATTGTCGGTTGTGGGAATTTTCACTGAATGTTTACAAACTTTTTAGCGCCATTTGCTATAAAAGTGTTTTCGTTATCTTTTGCATTCCTTTGTTATAATTGCTGAAAATGTTATACACCGTATATTTACATGCGGTGAATCAAGTTCCGATTTGATAAAGCATTTGCGGCCTAGCATTCCTTTTCATGACATTCCTTCCACATCTATCATCAATTTTAATTGTTCCAGATAAAGAAGTGAAACTGGTATAGATTTTAGATGGTAAAGGGAAACATAAGTTTTTTATGAAATGATATACAAATGCCTGTCTCGTCAAAATGGCTAAATTTCGCCTTTCTTTCGCATGCTATCATCAACATTTGTCTAATAAAATAAATTTTTATTTTTTAGAGAACACTATTTTGAGGTTCCTGAAGACCATTCACTAAATCTTTATACAGTTTTAGTTCTATAATTTAAGTTCCTCTCTTTTTGGTGGTTTAACGGTGTTTTTAATGTTTTATCAAATCAATTCTCTCGAATACAATAAAAGTTTCTTAGTGGAAATGTATGATCAAATATGAGTATCTCCCGTATTCTATCTTAGATCTTTGTTTTGAGAGAATGTGCTTTGAAAGACATTAACTAAAATTTTATTTGGAAAGTAACTTTGTACAGTTTAGAGCAAAACATTATGCATAGTAGCTTAGCATCTACATTAAAACGGCGTAATTTGTTATGTCTGTGTTTAGCCAAGTTGCAGAGTCTTTAGAGACTTCAGTGTCATATCAGGTTCAGGAGTAAAGAGGTCAGTAATGAAGGTCAACCAAACCCGAATCGGTGTGAAATACACCTTTCAAGAAATATATCTTCATCCTCGAAAATAGGGCAAAACACGTAACACACAAGAAATGTATTTCCACAAACAGATATTCTTCAAATGATATTAGAGCAAAATAAAAACAATTCCACTCTCTTGAAAAAAATAGATATAATGCTGGAAAGCGGCAAATCGTCAACCTTTTAAATAACGCCACCATCAGATGCAAAAATGATGTTGATGTCGCGATATGGAAGCTCCGTTTTTCATAAACACCTCACTGGATTGTCATCTGACTCTCTTTCCCTTCCTTACTACTCAATACACAAGTGACTTAAAAAGCTACCATATGAACATGACGATTGTCCTTATTATTATCAAAATATTATAAATTCAGATACACATTAATATCTATTGTATATATATATATATATATATATATATATATTATATATATATATATATATATATATCTATATATAATATATATATATATATACTATATATATATATATTTATATATATATATAATATATATATATATATATATATATCTATAAGTAATATCACATTACCGTGATTCATATACATACATCGAGCTACAAATGTCCTTTAATATCTAATTCACTCTACCTCGGAATTAATATATTTTCATATATGCTTAAACCGCAAGGGGAATTTTATTAGGCCGATTAATAGAATTGTCTATTATCGCCTAAATAAAATTCCCCTTCAGTTAAGCATATGTGAAAATAAATATATTAATTCCGAGGTAGAGTGAATTAGATATTAAAGGACATTTGTAGCTCGATGTATGTATATGAATCACGGTAATGTGATATGACTTATAGATATATATATATATATATATATATATATATATATATATATATATATATATATTATATATATATATATATATATATATGTGTGTGTGTGTGTGTGTGTGTGTGTGTGTGTGTGTGTGTGTGTGTGTTAATGTTTTCTTTCTTCAATAATAGAAATTACAAACACCGATTTTTAGGTGGATATTAACTGAACTCATTTCATCCATACAGATGATGTATTAATATTCAGTAATACCTGTGAGGCTGATTTTTTTTTTTCCTTTAGCGCAATAAAGCCAGAAGCTGAAACCATTGCAGAGTTCAGGAAGGAAAAGACATTTTTCTACTCTAGCTCCGAATAGGTTCCCTTGGGGTCTATGCATATATAATATATGATAATCAAGTATTTTTATGGGTTAGCATAGAATGTTAATGCTTGACGAGGCATTACGTACCCTTCTAGACCTGAAACTGAATTATGTTATTAAATAAAAAATTACCTTGTATTCTCTCCGCTTTATTCTGTTAGATCTAAGGGATTATCCTTCGTGTTGTCTTTCCTCGTTTGTGTCATCATGGAAAACCTTATCAATGTTATACGTAAAATGGAAGTTTAAGTGCAAGGTATTCAAAAGAAAATCAGATCGCCTGAGACCACAATTTGTCTGAATTAAAAAAAGCGAAAAAGTCTTTATTCATCCTATTATTTTATAAAAGAATTGAAAAGAACCATATTTTTTTCTGTTTGCAACTGCATTTCTATTTGTGCTGCATTCAAGAAATATTCAAGGCCAACGTCGAATAGTGTTGCCCTAGTTTATCTTACCCAGCAAATAATTCCAATGCTTGAAGGATAAAATTATGGAGTTTTGAGACTGAGGTGCAAACTGAGCTATAGAAAAAACAAAAATGTTCTTTAAGGAAGATAAAAAAAAAATAATGCGGGTGAAAGTATTACAACAAAAACACAGCACTGATGACCTTGAATGACAGTTGAAAGCAATTATAAATTTCCAAACAAAAACAAAGTCTTTTTCATCTCCCCAAATAGTGGAAACTGAAGAGGTTGATGGTTGAGACTGAGGAACCTGGTGCATGCATGCAAAGGCACCAGCGACAAGCTGCTGAAGGGATGAGAGGCCTGTTGTGAACCTGTGGACTCTACCCAAATACCGTACACCTTCTTAAAGGGCAGCAACATTTATTCACATTATTTTAAATTGGAAAATATCAAGGCAGAAAAAAAACAACGAAATAAATGAATAAAAACGATGTTACAAAGAAATAAATGGAGAATAAAGACTCTATGAAACAAAATCTGTGGAAAAGTGATTTTCTTCCGAAGGCATTTTTCTTTGACAGTCTAGAGCAGCCAACAATGGGCGTTATTATGCCCGAGGGGAAAAGCCCGTGTTGAAATTCATTTTTATATTCAGCCTTCACCAGATTTTTTGTCCTTTTGTTTTATTTTGAATATACTAAAATGCGTCTCCTATGTTCTCTTACTCCAAAATCCCGTGCATCATTTGCGATCTTCTAAGCACACGCACGGGTGCTCGCTTGCATGTTTTAATTGTGTAAGAACATTTTAGAGAGGATCAGGGGATGGATCCTTTGAATGGTCAAACATGAATTAATCCTTTTGACGCTTGAGGTCTTCGTAAGGGAATGATGCATTTAGAATAATAAGAAGAAGAGGAAGAGGCAGAATCCGAAGGATGGAGATGAAGGATGAAGAGAAGGAGGGAGATATTTGGATTTTCCAACATATTCTTGAGTAAAATAATTTCAACGAGGTATACATAATAATAAAGTAGAAATCAAACAACTAGCATAGGCAGAAGGGAATGACGAGGATGCAAAATAGTAAAATAAAACGAAAATGAAAAGAAAGATAGGAAATGCGAAGCAAGAAAAGGAACAATGATAAATAGCAGCTTTGAAAGAAAAAAAATAGACACAAAAGAACCTAAATAATTACAAAGTTGACTTAAGTCCACGATACGGATCTCGGGATAAGATTTTCTAAGCCTTGTGTTGTTCTAGTGGCGCTTTTATATTGAAGTGAAATGAATCCTTACTTCTTTGGAGTGCAGCCGAAGATCAACACTTTAATTATGTCATTTTCTAGAACAACCCCGCTCTTCTGAGAAATGTCTTAAAAATATCGGTCCCATGGAGTTCCCTGAAAATCTAGGAAGAATCATTGCCTACTTCTAAAAAAAACAATTAGAAATAAATCGACTCATTTAATGACAACTAGAGCAAATTCGGAGGGGAACATCGCCTCTCAAAGAGACTAAGCACCTATTTAGGGAAAATAATGACCAAATTAAAGAAACAAATTTCCTTCTTGCAATCGCTAATCAACTTAGTAGGAGAACTGGTCTTCAAAAAGTTGCTGGTTTTTGCTCAGAATTAAATGAGTTTCTAGAAAAAATACCTAATTGACTATGAGTTCATACTCATTTTGGGAGTAGCAGCTTTTCCATTTGGATTTCCATCTTTCATTGATGATGGACTGATTAGATAACTCAAAGAATTCAGGTGCATTAACTAAATGATAAAATATTCTCGTAGCGATGTCTTTTAACATACACTAAAAGGAGACATAGAGAGAGAGAGAGAGAGAGAGAGAGAAGAGAGAGAGAGAGAGAGAGCCTGATGAAACGCAAATGTGACATTAGGAAGAGGAGAAGTGGTGACCCTAGTCTCCCCTTATACCGTGAAGGGCGTTTTAAGGTCAGGGATTTATTTAAGATATATAATATATTGATGGAGAGGAAGGACATCACTCACGATTAATGATTCGTTGATTAGCTTCGTAGGTCGATGTCCAAGATTTTTCCTTACTTACGGTACTGGTTGATGAAGTGCTAGAAATAAATGATTATTACACAAATCATGTAGTCAGGCAAGAGCCTTAATCCCATGTAATGACAAAGTGAAAAGGAATATCATTGAATCTTGTTTCATCAAGTCAAATAATGGAAATGTTATAAATTTAAGTCTTGGTTTAATTAAACTTAATGCCTTCATAATGAAAAAAGTTGTAGATAAATATAAGCAACAAAATTAATATATTCAATTTTTACATGTTTTGAACTATATATGGACACGCTGTAGTTTCTGATAGGGTTAAATCTATGTTTAGGTTTGTGACCGTATGATATCCGATAATCCTGGATTATCTCTTTGATTTATACCCTTTTGACAATTAACCATCTGGCATTCTCGATCTTTTGTTTACATGATAACTTTCTTTCCAACGTATTTTTATTCGTTCCTTGACAATGTCTTAGAAAAGACGAAAGCGCTTGGATTTCTGCCAATCATTTTCCTGAGGTATTCACTTATTTAATGAAGTCACGTGCATCTACTGTGATTTTTAAGTATATATATATATATATATATATATATATATATATATATATATATATATATATATATATATATATATATAGTATAGATATATATAAATATATGATTTGTGTGACCTGGATGGCAGAGGTTTCATCTTTCAATGAAAACCCTGGGCTCGATGCAGATGTGAACCAGAAACTTACTTCTGTTCAACACGTGATTGTGTGTTGATTATTTCTATCATATTCACTCATAAAATAATCATTCGAATGAAATGTCATTTGGGTCACCGCTGAATCGGGAAGCTGGGGAACATTTCCTGGAATGTAAGGCAGTTAGCCTGCACAGGTAAAGCCTTAGGGACAGTGGTACTTAGTAGGTTATTGCTTCTTTTGTGACTTGCGTGGCCTTGTTGGCAACGATCTCTTCTTTCAATTGAAAGACCTTGGTTCGATCCTGATCTGAGTCAGAACTCTATTTCTGTTCCACACTTAATTGGATTTTGAATATTTTTATCATATTCATTGAGTAAAGATAATTCGAATGAAATGCTGTCAATTGGGTCACTTCTGGGTAGCTGGGGAAAATCCAATAGTATACAAGGCAGTTAGCCCAAGAAATGCCTTAAATGCAGTGGTATTTTGGTTTCAGCTTCTTTTATGACTTGTGTGGCCCGGTTGGCAGCGGTCCCACCTTTCAATTAAAAGACCCGGGTTTGATACTGATATTGTTTCAGAAATATATATATATATATATATATATATATATATATATAAATATATATATATAATATATATATATATATATGTTAATGCAGATATGAATCTCATTTTTATTTGGTAAACGTGGAACCCCGAGCGTCAGGCAAACCGATACACAATCTCTCTCTCTCTCTCTCCAAGCGACCGCTCTCCCTCTTTCGACAGCTCCTCTCTCTCTCTCTCTCTCTCGGCAACTCCCCTCTCTCTCTCTCTCTCTCTCTCTGTCTCTCTCTCTCTATTCTGACAGGTAATCAAAATGAGAGTCAAGTTATATAAAGAATAACTATTTATTTAACATTGGAAAGATAATCATCCAAGTCTCACAGACTAACTACTCAGTTAACCCCCCAGCATTAAAATGTCTAAAACAGTAATTTGTCACACCAATTGTCTATTCTCCCATACGGAACTCTCTGTCCCCCTAGGACTCTCGGTCCCCCCTTGCCAGAATCGTCAAAGACACAAGAAACACAC
>NC_061097.1:57700925-57728425 GCF_015104395.2 Macrobrachium nipponense | reverse complement strand
ATGGGCTCCTTTTATTAGATATATATATATGTATATATATATATATATATATATATATATATATATATATAATATATATATAATATATATATATATATAATATATATATATATATATATATATATATATTTTATATATATTATATATATATATATATAATATAGATATATATATATATATATATATAGATATATGTATATATTATATATTAGATATATATATATATATATATATATATATATATATATATATATATATATATATATATATATATATATATATATATACTTTGTGTGTTTGTGTCTGGCATATGTGGTTGTTTGGAGATGTATGTACGCACAAAGAGAATTTAGAACTACCTAGATTTGTCTTACCGTAACAAGGATAAGGATCATTCTTCAAGTGGATTTTTCAACGGGAAAACACGCGAGGGATAAGAAAAGCAAAAATCCGGGAAAAATCTTCCTCCCGGCTAATCTCCCATTTAAATGATAATGAGGTCCCCTCACAAAAATACTTGCCTGTGTAATCTCCAATGATGCAGAATGCATATCATTGAACACGTCGTTAGCGCGACTTTTTCTTGTTTTCCCCGAAGCGCCCACGTGATGAGTAACGTGGGAGGAAAAGCCTCTAGGTCGAGAGAAAACACAAATTCTCTCGCATGTAATGTATGAAAACATCTCAATCACCTCTTTTGTCACCTTTCATGTATTATCATTTTGTATACTGTTACGGCAGCTTTTCAGTAATGTGTATAATTATCAATGGAAATCTTGTATCCACACATATGCAAATCTATGTATGTGAAGAAACACAGGCTTTTATTTAATCCATTCCTCGATCTGTCAATAGGTCGGGGCTACTTTGCGGCTCGCTCGAGCTATTGACCTGTGTGAAAATTTTGTAAATTATCAGTTAGTATTAAACTCAGTACCTCATTAGTACCTTGTTCACATACCTTTCAGAGTTTTTTCTTAATATTTAATTTGACTCTTATATATCAAGGTTTTATGAATTCTAACAGCAATGTATAAGCTTTTTAGCCTACAGTAATGCTATTGAAAAGTGAACTTGAAGAAAGGGCGAGTTGTATTTTGTTGAATCATAATTCGGTCTTCAAAATTGGAAATAAACATATTTTTTAATAATTTTGTTAAATAATATACATAATTGCTCGGTTTTCCACAATTGCCCAACCCTAATGATTTGGGTGACACACATATTAACAAACACAAGGAGTCATATGAACAAACATTGATAAATGAATGGGTAAGCCCTTGATTCCTCGCATTCATAACTATAAGGTATTGGTTTGAATCCTCGCCGGAGTTGACATTCTCAGCATACATAATTGCCTTTGGGTGTAGGTTATTCCCAAGTGATAGCGATTTCGAAATTCAACAGTATTTTGTTTTATATTTTAAAATCTAAAAAATACGTATGTATAACTTATATATTAATATATATATATATATATATATATATATATATATATATATATATATATATATATATATATATAGATATATATATATATATATATATATATATATATATATATATATATATATATATATATATATATATATACAGAGATGAAACAATGTCTTTCGATTTAATCTAGTAATATGCATAAATATTAAAAGCAAAAAAGCCTATACGAACACCATTTACTCGATGAAACCATTTGTTTCGGATCTCAAAACCTCCCTATCCGTAATCACTGGTAAAATGAGGACAATAGGTAAGGGACAAGATTATTTATAAAATAGGAGTAGATGTGACAACACCGCGTTAATAATAAGTAGAAGTCGGTTGACCGGAGATGGAAAGAGGTAATTCTCTTGGATTAACTAACTTATCGGTGTTATCCGATTTCCAATGTCCTCCTCACACGTTCATATTGTTAGGTTGACTCATGCCAGCGAATACCACATTCTTCCTTTTCTAACTGATAGCCATTACTGAAAAACTGCTCTGTTAATGTTTATGAGATGAATCTGCCGGTCTCCCTAATTCTAATAAACACCGGCAGTATATATAGAAACGACTCGATCTCACGCCATGACACAACTATTTTGCCATCATTACCGAGAGAGCTATCTATTCACTTGTTAAGAATTCAGTAGACTTAAAGAAATAAATCAATGTCCTATTCATTAAAATTCCCCGTTAATTAGCTATAGTATGTGTGCACTTTAAGTTACGAATTTTCAATCATTGATCACACTTGATTTTTTATAGTAAAGCCAAAGCAAATTACAGTTCAGAAAAATAGTATCAACGAATGTCGGCGTAAATGATTGCTAATTCATACTCATTACCAGTGAATTACTCAATTTAATAAAAGTGGGAGTTGGTATGATTTAAAGTTAAACATTTGGAAAAAAATTCCATGTGGCCTGACAATATACCTATATGAGAAATTATTCCACTGAATTAATTTAATGAATGGGTTCCATTCATAAGATTCACAAAGCAATTAGAATAAATAGGATGTCGAGTGTTTATGTAAGTATCCACTATTGGAGAGGAAGGTAGACTCGTATATTACGCGTATAATTCACTAAACCAACGATTGATCAATAAAGTCTTTACTGGAAGAGGATTATGTTCTCTTTAATATTTATAATGTCTTTAACTTTCCAATCAGATATTTATGGATATTTTTTCCTTCCTCAAATCCCGTTCAACAACTTAACGTCTTTAATCTCAAAAATCAATATGAACACTTTTTCGTGATTCTAAAAAGAAATCTGTAATTACAATCTTTTAGTATTATTTTTGCTTTTATTTCTAGGAATCTTCTCAGATTTCAATGCTTTATTTCCAGGTTATTCCTATTGCTTTTTGTTCACGATCATTTGCGTTTATTCTTTCCTATGCCTATTACTGATCTTTTTTTTATATAATTTAGTTGACTGGTCTCTTTTCCAAGAATTCTGGGAAGGACGACAATTTCAAGCCAAGGTCTGTCATTAGTAACTCCAGGCAGAATGTGAAAAGGAATCTCATTAAAGTTTTAAATGTAGTTGTTATCCCATGCACTGTCCCACCATTAAGGAATTTCTGATCAAAATCATTCTAAATAAGAAAACATTAATGCTGACAGATGATCTTTAAAACAATTGTTATAATCTAGTTTTATTATTGTTAGACTTGTTATTCTCTGATGTAGTATTCTAAATTTTCATATTCATATTCTATTTATAATTTAATTATAATATATAATATATATGTATATATATATATATATATATATATATATATATATATATATATTCTGTTCTCATATTTCCTCTATCTCCTTTTTTGCAAGCCTATTTTCATTATATGGTAGAGTACTTTGCAAAGTAATGTTCCTGTATCCTTAAACATCTAAGAGTAGGGCACCTTAAGATTATATTAGTTTGCAAAGTAATCTTCATATAATAAAAAGGAGACAGAGAAAGTATAAGAAGATATATATATATATATATATATATATATATATATATATATATATATATATATATAAAGATATATGTCATGAAGGAAAAATAAACGAAGGAGGTCTGGAAGATCTTTCGACGTTAAAAGTCCTTGTTAAAGTACTTTTAACGTCGAAAGATCTTGCAGACCTCCATCGTTTATTTTTCCTTCGTGGCATATAGCTTTATTTTGGATTTATCACGTTCCTAACTTTCGTTGATTCAGTTATACATAATTTACATATATTATATAGATAATATATATATTAATATAATATATATATATATATAATAATATATATTATTTATTTAATATATATATATATATATATATATATAGATATATTATATAATATATAGTTATATATATAGGCTAGATATATATATATTATATATATTATATATATATATATATTATATAATATATATATATTTTCAGCCAAGGCCACAGGAAAAATAAAAGAAGGCGTACCGAGGACTTTCGTGTTATTTCAACACATTTGTACCTCGAAATGTGTTGAAATAACACGAAAGCGCTCGGTACGCCTTCTTTTATTTTTCCTGTGGCCTTGACTGAAAATATTGTCACGCGCTATTTAGTGACTTATAAGCATATATATATATATATATATATATATATATATATATATATATATATATATATATATATATATTGAGGCAGAAATATTGTTTATTGTCGAATTCATTATTCCTTGAGAACAAATTATACCCAGAAGGGTATAAAAATTTATAAATACTTCACCCCTGGTAGCATTCGAACCTGAGAATTCGATTTAGGAAGAACGATAGGCAATCGATTCTGACCAGGATATTTTTATGTATGTCGGTAACTCTTTGTATATATAGGAGCGGAACTATTATTATTTTTTTTATTTGTTCTAACTGATTGAAAAATAAAGTTTATAAAATTTTCTTATTGCTTTAACTTTGGTTATTTATTTTTTGTTTCCTCACACTTGCTGAAATATTACATTTTCTCACCTTCACAATTTCCACTGACACTTTCTAATCCTGAACCAAAGCGTTGGGAAAGGTCTGAGGTATTAAAAATTATTAGAAAAATCCTTTACCTGGCGTGAGGGCTGCTCAGATGAAAGCAATAATCTTCTCCGACCTCAAAGCACAATTCTCAACACGAAATCAGATCGGGATCAGAGTCAGACTATAAGGTCTGGGGAACTCGAGGGATTGCGCTGAGCGGAAATCTGTTAGAATAGAAGACTCACCAGAACAAAGCAGAAATGGAGGAATCACATTCCGCCTTATGGCCTTCCTTGCGTTCTCCTACAAATAACACAATGGTGTAATATTTTTTTAGTTAACTATCTAATTTCTGGGATCCAGGGCTACTGCCTTACACTCGTCCCAGTTGCATTTACACCCACATGAGCATTAGCATCATGATGTTCTTTAATAATTACCCGAGTAACATACCAACTCTTCGGCAATAATATTGGAAATTTAGATGTTTCAGGTGATTGCACGTGTTGTAGTCTACCCTTAAATACACCTTATTACCACGTTCTCCAGGTAAAAATTCAACTGGTGTGTGAGGGCTAGTTTTAGTTTATTAAACCCCTTCATCAAACTCTCGTATTCCTCTTAGGAATATTCCTTTTACATAAGAGCAATAGTCTCCTTCTTTGCCTCTTGGAGTTCTTCCAAGGTCAAGCCACCAGTTAATTTCACATTGGTTCAATTCCTACAATTATTCAAAAACTCACCATTCAGCCGATAGATAGTTCGAACCGAAAGGTCATGAGTATGTCACAGCCCAAAGAAGAAAATATGATTTCACAAAATGTCTAAGTTCGAGGCACTCGGGAGTGCACATATGAATTCACATATCTCAGTGTCTCGCCTGTAGACCAGTTAGGGCTAGCAATACCGTCAAGAGTTTCCTAGAGAAATGTACCTTCAATATACGGTCTCACGGCTCGAGCTAAGCAACAATGGTAACGGACTCTTAATGACCTGTGTGCTGTCATGTTACCCAGTCATTTGGGTCAAAACATTTTCCAGCACTGAACATCACACTGCTTTCGCAACCTAACACGAATTTCAGTGCTTCATAAAACATATGTATAGTGATAGTATTTGTTCCACCTTACAGAAACATATACATTATTTGCTTTATTGTGTGTGATTAAGTGGAAAGCAACTGGAAACTCCAAAAGGATATCTGCAACACATGGTGCACCAGTAAGTATTCTTTTGCGAAGTTTTATTGCAAATAAAACCATTTAGTATCATTCATATGAGTAATATATCTTTTTACATTTATTTTTCTTTGCCACGTTGTGTGTTCTTTCAAAATGCCCAAATTATCCCGAGAATGCATTTCGTTCCGTATAACGCGATTCATGCTCGAGTTACAAAAAAATGTTTGGCATCTTTTGTCTTCTCTATCCGGCTACAACATTTCGTTGTATTGTATCCTTCTTTCTTCCTTTTGTTATATGCTCGTTCTAGTCCAGTTCCATCGAGCCTTATATTGATACATATCTAACCTGTATTTTCCTTTCGTGTGTTTTTTTTCCAGATTTTGCGGAATGTAACTTTGAAAACTTTAATATGTAACTTACTTGGTCAAATACCATGATTTTCTTTGTATAATTCGTATTCATCTCCTCTTCTAAAAATCTCGTGTCAAGGAACGTAATTTCCTTTCATTTTATACGCAAATTATTTTCACTTTGTTATGAAATTAATTACTAAAGAAAGACTGAATAAACGTCAAATAATCACTTTGTTTATCACTGTATGATTATCCTTTAAAGCCTTTCGCTAGGAGAGAAAGAAATATATTGAGGCTAAAAATTGAAAGTAAGATCCTGAGGTATATTACAATCTGTGTTAATTAAAACCCGAGTTGTAATCCGATCTTGCTGGGGGAGAGTTTATACGTTTTCTATCAGGTAACAGAATTCCATTATTATTATTATTTTTCTTTTTTTTTTTCGTGGTGACTAGGCGAGTAAGAATTATTTTCGTTATTTTATATATAATTTTACAATAATTTGTCTATTTCATCTTCACTATAATGCAACCCTATTTGATGAATCCTAGCTCATTCTAACGGTATTCATGAATATGTTTTCATTAATTATAAGTAGACATCCCTACGAAATGTTACAGAAAGGCCGTTATTTTGAAAACCAAGCATCCACAGTCAGAATTCTCGAACACTGAGACTCTTAGCAATGAAACAACTGAACTCCTGACGGAAAGTCAAATGGTAATGTATTTTTGGTCCATTTTTTTCTGTGCTCCGACATTATAAGAAGACCCTGCCTTTGTTCTCCTATTAACTGTTCTGTTATCGTCTAATTTGCTTTCTTTACATTGTGATTATTTCAGATTGTCAGTGTTCACACCCTATAGGTAGACCTTTTTGTTTTTTATCAAATCGTAAGCTTTCGTTCCTTTTTGCTAACCAATTTTCTCTTATCATTATACTTTCTTGAGGACTGCATTTGATAAGGGATTTCACATATTTTTTTCTTTCTCTTTAAAAATCTTAACACGTAATCTATCTAATTAATTTTACCTAGTACAGCTAAGATATTTTTAACAAAGGTAACTGATACCAAAGATAAACTATAGAGCGGGAAAGAAACCTAATCAATAAAAGGAAATGAAACAGAAACCCAGTGATAAAAGACAAAAGAGAAAAGAAATGAGAAGTGACGTAAAAGCCCAAGAACTCACCATCGAACCTCTCGAGCTCCTTTCCCTTTGCGCTTTCAAAGTCAGACCAGATCCAAATCAGCTATGAGGATGCGACAAAGTTTTTCTCCTTGGACAAGACAACCAGGAATGGGGAGAGGGAGGTTGGATGTAGGGAACTCACAAGCAGAGGGAAAGTTATGAAGTAAAGGCGTGAGAAGAAATTTAGCATGTGATGGTATTCAGAAATAACAGACATATTCCAATCCATTTCTGAATCAGGGCGATGCCTCTTGACAGAGAAAATGAGAATTTAGTGCATTCAGTCAAAGCGGTGCTGATTGTGTTATAAGTTCCCCTAAATGTAGCGTTACAACCAACATTGTTTTTATTTTGCGGAAATTCGTAAAAAAACAAACTGCGACTATAGTAACTAAATAAACCTTATTAAGAGAAGTTTGAAGATACCTTTGAAAATAAAATAATTATGCAAAAGAATGCACATTTCGTATGAGAAGAATAAAAATTACAGCACTCTCATGACCAACAAGAAACGCCATAACTTGAAACACTGACGACAGGAACTTTGTTTAAAAACAAATAAATATATAAAGTACACGGAAGAAGCCCACTTCTAAAATAAAAGAAATTTGTAAAAGATTCTGGCTATAGGGTTGCTGAATGCGACTGGCATCATTCAAACGAGGACTGTCGCTTCCGTAGCTCTTGTTCATAGGTACAGTAACCTCAGTCACCGTCGCTATAGAGAGTTGGAATGAAGACCTTGGAAAAATATATCACAACGAAACCGCCAGGAGAAATCAAAGGCAGTCAGAGGTGGTGTCTTTCTTCGAGGCATCTTTAGATTGAGCGAAGCATCAGACTGCTAATAAAGCAGCTTTTTATCCATTAACTTAAACTGGCATTTAACACTTGAAATGCTTTTAGCTATGAATAAGAAAAATTTATATCATAGTATATATCCTCACATATATCCTCACATATATCCTCACATTTCAAATTATGTCTAGATTATTTAAAAAAAAAAAAACTGTAGAACTGTATAAGTCTGAGACTAAATTTTGCCAATAAAAACAGCATCATCAACAAAGAAAAGGGAACCTATTTTAGTAATAAGAGCCGAGTGAGCGTAAATAGCTTTCTAACTATCTCGGGACTCGAAGAGGAAACCATCTCTTTAATCCCCAAGAGAGGTCAATGTTTAGTTAAAGGGTAAGATCAAAGAGCGCCTTTATTGATAATTAAGATTAATCATATGTCTCGTCGTCATCATAAGTAAACATAAAGCAAGTAGATAAAACTCGTCAGTGGTATATGTGGCTGCATAAAATGTGTAGGTGTTAATGTCATGTGAAGAGGGAAGATTCACTTATAATGCACGCTGTTAGAAGACAATCAATGACAACCATTTGGTATTTATTTAATTTTGCAGGAAGATTCAAAAGATACTAAAGATTTCTGTGGTTATTGATAGTTATAGCGGTATTAAGGAACTTTTAAAATATTTCCTCGAGGGGTTTTTTTTTTTTTTTTTGGTCACGGAAGAAGTGATAGATGTACTCAAAGATTACATTCAAGACTTAATTAAAATAAAATATATTTTTCGCCACTAGTGAAACTCACATACACAGAATAAGACGTGGTAGTATTTGAGTATAAGTCTGCCTATTGCTTTCACAGTAAAGTGTAATTAAAAAGGTGAAAACAAAATGTTGGAATATGGCAATTTAATGCCTATCAAGCAATACTGTTCCTGTTCGTAATCTGCAGACACTTTTGTTGTTCCAACTAATCGAATGCCTGTTGCTGTCCGTCTTACAACCCATGGGCCTTCACCCTGAAGTCTCAGGCTTGAACACCTGGACCGTAGCCCAAGGGCCACCCAGTCCCCTTTCAGGAGGGACAACCTTATCCTTCAGCAACTAGATAAATCAGAACAAGCAAAGAAACGCGCCCCTGTAGTACTTAGCCCATTTTTTTTTTTCGAAATCTGAGTAAAATAAAAAAAATGTTATGGAAAGAGCGTTCTCTTACAGTAACCAAGTTCAGCCTAAGGACGACCTCATCATTCAATGATACTGAAGATATTGTCCAGATTTACCACATAAAATGCACTCCTTATGAACGTTAGTATCCTTTTTAAGTTCCGTTGGAATCATAAACCATGAAGCCCATGGAAAGAAAGTGATAGTGATTTCTTCTTGTCACCGAAAACAAATAATAAATAAAACCAGATTTTGCAGGTTGAACATCGGGATCTTTGCAAGATAGGTTAGCTTTATCGCTATTTTATCTTGCACAACATTTTGTTTGTCTAGAATAAGCGGTAAGTCCAGAAAGAAATAGAGTAAATATACTGCTTAATTTTGAAGTTATATGAAAATCTAATAATTCTGTATTCAGAAATTGCATTTACTAGAGTTATTCTCTCTCTCTCTCTCTCTCTCTCTTCTCTCGTCTCTCTCTCTCTTCTCTCTCTCTCTCAATAAGCTCATTGGTTCTAACATGATATTTACTTCGGAGAAATTTACCCATTGCTCTTGTGACTATCCAAATTGTTCACAGGATCAAACATCACCAGAAAGGGGAAGTGATTATATATATATATATATATATATATATATATATATATATATATATATATATATATATAAATATATATATATATATATATATATATATATATATAAATATATATATATATATATATATTTATATATATATATATATATATATATATATATATATATACATATATATATATATATATATATATATATATATATATATATATATATTGTATTTCAGTATTTATAATAAATCTTTAAGGATTTTTCACTAAGGAATCATCATCATGTACAGCAGCGAAAGCTTCCATAATGTGGTGATAATAAATGCCAAGAAAAGTTCAGGTGTATGGAACAATCTTGGGATGACTTACAGCACATTAGTGGAAAAAAAATGATCAACTCCAAGGGTTCGACAAAAGAAAAGATTTTCTTGTTCATCTGGTCTCCCCTGTCACCGCTGTTCAGAAGCGAAGCCAATGACAAACTTGTTCCGGTGAGACTGATTTTCTTTTCATTTAATTCCTTGTGGAGAAATCCTTCTGGGATTATTTTCGAAATTCTCTGCGTCACTGGAATGACAATAATGATAAACCAGGTCATATGCGTTCTTTGGAATTAATGTTTTTTAAATACCTTGTTTTTTTTTATAGCTACATGGATTTAGCTTGAATTGTTACTCGTTATAATTTGTATCAACCACTCATAGTGATCGCATCTCCCGAATGCTGTGCGGCTCACAGGAGAGACAAGAGGATTTAGCTTCGGACCGACCTGAAGTTTTCATGAGATCCTCATCTTCTACGTACTGAACCCCCCCACCACCCCCCCCCCCAAAAAAAAAATCATTTACGAGTTTATTATGAAATTTGGTTTTACGAATTCTCCTTAGGCCTCTTGTTATACTTATATTTTATCAAGTAAACTTTGTATTAGTCGTATTAGAGAGTCACGATAATCAGGCTTTCCCGTTTCTGTTTCAACCTGAAAAACGGCGCCTATTCCGTATGAGTGAAGATTTTGTGGTTAAATCTTTCTCCGGTCGAAGCTTTCTGAATGTGAAAATTGATCCTGTCTATCTCTCTGAATCACCGCCGGGTCTGAAAGTTGGTTGGAGGTCAGCAGCTTTAAAGGGGAACATTGTCCATATTGAAAAGAGCTCCTAATATGATATTCAAAAAAACGTTTTCTCTCCCTTTTATCGGTGACTCCGCAATGGCCTGATGGCTGTCGGTTTAGTTCAAAGTTCGGGGAATTGTATATAAAGTATGATGGTTGCGTTCAACGTTGTCATTCTTTATTAGGTTCTTCGGAAGGCCAAATTTTATACCTTTTAGACAGGTTTAATATCAAAGATATAAGTAGAATGATATCAAGAAAAAGAATGAGATCGTCAGAAATAACAAATTGAACACAGACCTGTGGAAAGGGATTAAGGTCGAAAGATAAAAGTAAGGAGACAAGGAGAAATACACAAGAGGGAGTGGCAGAGAACGGAAATAAAGATAGATAATCGCAAGCAATCTTAGACTACTGACAGTACTTAGAATAATGATAAATACTCGCCACTTTACCATCTCTGTAATTTACTTTGTCAGAAGCAGGATTTATCAAGGGTTAGAGAAACATCAAGGTCTTCGTTATAGTTCCTTCATGGATACACCATCTGCGAAAGAAATAAGATTCCAAGTGAAAAACGTGTTTGTTTTCTTTGCCTCGACCTCCACAACCGATGGGGCAATGTCTCGTGGCTTTAACATTTGATAATGATTTCTGCAACTTTGGAACTTTTCTTTTGAAATGAGTCAAACAGTTTCGTGCACGAACACAATTCGTTTGATGGCTGGATTTTTTATATTGCCATTTTCGTTTTGGTTATAGATAGCCGATATGAATTAGAAAAATCCCAACAACTTCCTTCATTCATGAAGTGGGAAGTAATGTCTATTTCCAGGCGTATGTGTAAGTACAATATCTCAAGAAGGGGGTAACAGAATTTAATGAAACTTGGTATGTGAATTTAAAGAGTCTCGAGAATATTGACCTTAGGAGGGAATTGAGAGAGACGTTGAGGTCTTGCAGTTGATTAGCTATGCCATGTTTCATCACATTATATTCCCTGTTCTCGATGCGCCGCCAACAATCAGATGGCCAAAATCAAAACGACCGACAACTCACAGAATATTGGGGTCATCAGCGGATTAAATTCTTCACTTCAGCTACTTATACCAAAATATGTTGTCGTTTATGTACTATAAATCGATTTACGGATCCTAAGTGACCACAAGGCTGCACCGAGTCGTATCGGATAGTGCGTGGAAAAAGAAGTTAAAATCAACCGATGAATTAAGGAAAAGAATACATTGGTATGTCAATAGAAAGAAATGGTTCTGATGATTTTTAAACACGGACAGGGGTTTTGAATTACGTTTATTTGATTTTACGATAACTTGGGAGAGAATTGTATATCTTAAAAGCTTTCTTATTTCTTTGCTATATTTTTTTTCACTTATTCTTTCATATTCTTTATATTTTATATTACGGGGACTATACCCGTATTATCGCTCCATATCTGTTTTCTTCATCACAGTGATATTATCTCCAGGCTGGCTTTAACTAAAATCAGTGAATTTTCTTTCAATAATTGCATATTTCTGTCTCATAAATCAGATATTATAATGTAAAATATTTAGCTAAGCTATTGGTGGCGCAAGTCATTATGTCCATCTCCAACCTACAAGGGAACCGGATTGGCCGTGGGAACTTCCAAGGTTGGATTGCCAAGGGACCTTCTCGTCCCAGATCTTGCCTTGGCCTTTTCGCCAGATACCTTTGGGTGATGCCTTCGGGACCGAAAGAGGATGAAACGATAAGATTGTCAGCATACCATGAACAGTAATGCTTGAGGGAACTTTCATGGTCATATTCTAAAAAAAAAAAATTTCATCCTACTATGAAACAATGGGAGTACTGACGCTCACATTCTAATGTAAGTATGACATGTTTGTAACCTTTCTTGCATATCCACGAAAAAATTATTTCGGGCAAAATGAGTAGCTCACTAATACAAAACTGACAAAATGGACAAAAGACGATGAAAATAGAGAAATTGCACGTTTAAAATCCATTTGGAAGTTACAGGAGTAAAAACGCTTATAATTAGAATCTAAATTTCTCGTAAAATTTCACACCCTCGTGCTACTGGATAACACAAAAAGTGTAACAAATTGCCACTGAATGTCGGACGTTATTTGGAAAAATCTCGGATTCACAATAAAGGTCTCTTCTTTCTTAACTGGAAATCTGAAATGTGCTCACATTTTATACGCTTTCAGCCTTTTATCTGCTTTTGTTTCTATGTGATGACAGCATTGCATTTCTTTGCTTATTAGTTTGCAAAGGTGTTTAATGAGTTTTTTTTCCGTTCATTTATTCTGCTTCATCGCCACTGAGAACTATTTTAGGGAATTCGTAAACAGGTCTCCTCTAAGGCTGCTTAAATTGTTAATGTCTTTGCTGAAGGTGGCCTATAAAAGAAAGAAAAAATATGTGCCGGTCTTCGGCTCAATCGGGTTTTCTGTACATTGTATAACCACGGCCACCGAATATAGATCTGTCTTTCGGCGGTAGCTAGTGGTAGCCTGTCCTATATCACTGCCAGACGCATGATTTGGCTAACCTTATCCTTAGATAAAACAAAAAAGCTGCAGAGGTTAGAGGGCTGGAATTTGGTACTTTTGATGATTGAAGAGTGGATGATCAGCATCTAATTTGTAGCCCTCTAGGACGGACAGAAAATAACGCGGACGGGCTGACAGTGTCATCTCAACTATTTTCTTTTACAGTAAAACTAAAATGAATAAAACAAAAAAGAAAACAATCAGTCCTGGTTTCCGTTGAAAGGTTGCGTTCATCGAATGAGCAAGTTGTATAAATTTCTTGACAATATTTGCATTCACGATCCATGGATAAATGATGAAATATTTACTTTTGAAAACAATTTGCACTTTTATTTTGAAATATTGAAAGCTCTCAGCATTTCCGAAGTCGATGACTAGTTGTTTCGTCGTTGGTTTACAATAACGGAATCATAACAGATGTATTATGAGTCTAAAAATTTTGCAGAATGAAACAACACTTTGGACCAGACCTTCGTTTATTACTCTGTCGGCTACGATGCGTCATATTGCAATTTCGCAAAGGTCAGAGCTTCAAAGGCTCCAAGGTCTCCGTTATCTCTCTCTGCTTTCCATCCAAACTCCCTTATTACGACGGTAACGAGAGTCGTTGTTCATATGCCTGAAATAACTCGGAGAAGCGACAGTCGTTGTGGCTGGTAGGAGGCTATGGTCTGCACGAAACACCAGTGAAACGATTATTTTATATGACCGAAAACTTATATGAATTTCCTTTTTATAATTGTTAAGAAGTAACGTTTCTCTCTCCATTCTTCAAGTTTTAGTGTATACAATTTTATGATCATTCAAGTCATGCTGTATAACCAGCCCGAGAAGTGCCGTTGTTAGGATCATAGGTCTGGATGAACTAATCCTTTATAATAATAATAATAAGTCAGGCTGTTATCTTATACTACAACATTTGTCAAGAACACCATACCCAGGACCCATTTTATATTCATTTTGATATTTTATTACGTCTCATTACGATTGTTGTTTAAATATTTTTGACTCACTGGTTCATACAAGCATGTTCAAGGCAAGAATAAAGTTAGTTGTAATGCAACAGTGAGGACTGACAATGCGATCTGCATCTCTTTGCTTGAAAGCGTTAAATTTCCTCTTTCTGAAGTTGTTATTCCCGAGTACCTCCACATTCCGAGTTCTGTCTTTTTTTTTTATTTCTTTCTTTTGAGCAATATCCATGTAGCCATTCTTAATCTACGAGACGCCATCGCCGTCCACCCGTCACCACCTTCACACCACCCTCTCCTCCTCTCTCAAGGAGAGAACATTTATTGGCATCTTTTTTGTCCATCAGGATCTGGTCTGACTTTAAAACGAAAGGCAAAAATATTGGAGGGAAATTGTTTGGCTATTTTGAATTTTCATTTAAATTCCCTTCTATTTGATTTAACTCTATTTTTTTTTTTTTTTGCATCTCTTCCTGTTTTATCTGGCTTTTCTGTTTTCGAATAATTTTGTACAAATACGTTAATTTCATCGGTTAAAATGAATTAGGTTTCTATATTCTCTTTTTATATCCAGTGTGGAAAATGCTGAAATCATGAACTGGTATCTCGGAAAAGTTTGTGAATCATACTTAAATACTGGAAAGAAAATTTCGAATCCGATGTATGAGTCCATTATAAGTTGTAGGCTAACGCTAGATTGAAATACAAAGCCACGGATTATCACCCCCTGGATTTTCTCCTTACAGAATACATGAGCCTCAAAATTATAGATATTTGCATAAAAATTTTACCTCCTTACCGTTGAGTGAGTAAAAATATGTAACGTTAATTATTCTTCTCGAACAGAAAAAACTATGTATTTAAAATGGATGTAAACGATCTCTCCTCACGTGGGGAATCTTTTGATCAAATGAAAAATAATTATACAAATCCTGATGCTTATAGAAAAGTAAGTTAGAATTTCATCAAAGATAATTTCGTTTTAAATAATTAAAATAAAAGAACAAAGGGAATGAATTCGAGAATAATAGCAATTTAGCACAAGGGAACTTGATTATGAAAAGAAAATGGCAAACTGAACAACAAAGGCGAAAAACCGGTGAGATATGACAGTCAATTAAATAATAATAAAGCCTCACAAAATACCTATGTAACCACAGCTGGATTATCTTTTTGGAGGTACAAATGCACGCTAAGGATAATCTCGGCATTTCTAAAGAACTAAAAAAAAAAAAAAAAAAAAAAAAAAAACATATCGACAAGAAGAGATTATATAATATGGTTTGTCATTCGGAGGTTGCTGCACTGCTTTATTTATCACGAGTTCCACAAAAGCAAAGTATATCATATTGCTCAGTAGGGGGGTAATTGTTTTATAGCATTTTTAAACAATGGCTTGACCACGTATAATTAGTCTGCTTTTCATACGCCGTTGCTTGACACGAATGAACCTCCTGCATATAAACATACACACACACCTGCGGCATAAGTTTATGTTAAAGTAAATCAGTCAATGAAGGAGCATTACAGACTTTCAGATTGACTGATTGGATGAGAGGACTGAGCGGAGTCACTCAACCAATATTTAAATTTCCTGGACTGACAGACTCGATGACATTTCTGTGTTCTTAAAAATTAGTGACTTTTTCTCCCTCCACTACCGATATCTTGAATTTTCTTTTTGCTTCTGTTTTCCTTGAGTATTCTAACAACCTTCTTGAATCCTCTTTTCTCTCCTCTGATGGACATAAGAGTTAAGCTTCGCTCAGTGCACTGACTCCAAAGAGTTAGTAAGTCTTCATACTAATCAAAAACAATCTCTCTCTCTCTCTCTCTTCTCTCTCTCTCTCTCTCGTCTCTCTCTCCATCTCTCTCTCTCTCTCTCTCTCTCTGCTAATTTGCTACAATGCATTAACAAATATTGTGTGAAAATCTGAGCAAAATGACTGAGTACAGTTTTGTTTTCATATCACTCGTATTTTGGTATATGTCTTATGGAATTTATTTAAAAGAGTTTCAACTTTCCCGTAGTAATTACGAATTTTATTTTTGCAAAAGTTTCAGGAGTGTATGATATAAGTTTAACATAATAATATTTCATAGTTTTCTTTCCTGACATGATCTGAATTAATTGTAGCCTCAACACGATAATATTAAACCATTGGACGCGCTATTAAAAATTCCCTGACTTTTATTTCGATTATTTATTATTTATCAACATTTCTGTTACTATTTAACATTCTTCTTCGGTCGCTGCAGAATCCCGAGTTTCTGTTATTCTTTCTATCCAAAAATTCCTTGTCATTAATATTCATGCGTATATAGAATACACACGCTTTGTGCTTTATAATACATCTCATAGATAATACTGCGAGATTAGCAATCTTTCTCGGTGACATCCTCTTTATTGATGAAAGCGAGATGGAGAAAAAACAAAGGGAGTAGAATCACACGAGTTGGAAACGAGGGAAATAGAAATTACAACATCAAAGGAAAGCTTTTCATTTCTGGACCAGTGGTTAAATTGAGCCAAGTGTTGTCTCCAGAGAAACATACAGAATATCAATCATCAGTTGCGGGCTGCTGAAAAGAAGAGAGGCCGTGCCAGCCAAGGCTGGATGAATCTAACTACTAGTAGGTTGTCGATCAGAGTAGCATCTCCAACCTGGAAGTTTCATTGCTTGGCTTCCAGTTTATCACGGAGTATATTAATAAACATTCCAGACTCCTTAAACATTGATGTTATGAAGAATGGATGTGGTGTCATTGCTTATTAAAATACATTTTGGTATCTTTTCATAAATTATGGGTAACTCTTATTACTTTTTTGGAAATTCGGTAAACTCAGTCAGTAGTTTGCTTTATTTTTCCGAATTGACGGTCAGTACAAAGTACAGTTATGCAAGGAAGTATGGCTCCGGTATAGAAGAAGGAGCTCACGAGAATACCTAAACCTATGATATCACAAAGACCTTGGGTGCTTTTATCGGCCTCAATGTTGTCGTAATTAACTAGAACCAATTCCTCTCTCTCTAGGTTACAAAATTTTTTATTAGTTTCCTGAGAAAGTTGAGCAAAAAGCCCCTATTATTTAGTGATTAGAAAGTAATGTAGAAAGTAAGTTATAAATAAAAACGAAAGCACTGAGTATTTCAAACGTGATGTAGCATTTTCAAAGAAGACCAAAACTCATGTTGTATAATGATTATCATTCTTTCGACACTCAGAACTATCAGAAGACATGACATGCGTTGCAGAACAGACTAAAAATTTAGATAATGAGGACACACTAATTTGATATTAACTGTCTACTGTCTTCACATTCTTCAGTGACGTACCGTTTGAGTTTGAAACTACTAATATTACATTAATAATAACTTTATACAATTTCCCAGTAGGATATGACTAATGTTAGTTTCTCTTTGACTTTTTGGAAAGTTACTTTGACGATGCCTATCAATTTATATATATATATATATATATATATATATATATATATATATATATATATATATATATATATATGTGTGTGTGTGTGTGTGTGTGTGTGTTGTGTGTGTGTGTGTGTGAGTGTGTGTATATATATATATATATATATATATATATATATATATATATATATATATATATATAATTTGATAGGCATCGTTAGAGTAACTTTGTTCACAAGTAAGAGCCACAAACGCAAATAATTCCCTTTTGGACCTTCTTCGTTATTAAAGTCCTACAAGCGTTCATACACTGTTTCGCTCTGAGAGAAGATTTTTTATTTCCTCAATGTAGCTTTTCATAAACAAGTCTGTTTTCCTTCTCTCTCTCTCTCTCTCTCTCTCTCTCATATCTATCTATCTATCTATATGAATAACTTGATCACAAAGTATATAAAACGTGATGCTATGTATAAATAAAGGTTTTTGCCACGAAGGAAAAAATGAAAAAGCGAGATAGCCGAGTACTTTCGGTCTTGTTCAGACCCTTTACTAAGGCAAACTGATTTTACAGAGGATACCATAGTCATACGAAGGCTTAATATCCAAACTTACAGTACAAGATTTGCAATAAGGTCGATTTCACTCTACAGAAAACGAGGAACGCCTGAAGGTAGCCACACCTTGGAGGATACACGCGGTAAACAAGTTATTCTTCCAGAAAACAGTACATTTTTGAAAAAACAAGGAAGTATATACAATTTTATATCATGAAATTTACACAAATTTTCCCAAAAAATTATTGTTAATGAAATACGAAAGAATATATATATATATATATATATATATATATATATATATATATATATATATATATATATATATATATATATATATATCGAAGAACAGAAAGAGGGAGAGAGAATATCGAAACAGAGAGAGAGAGAGAGAGAGAGAGAGAGAGAGAGAGAAAATAATAACTATATACATGTGGGACTAATTTATCAGTAGTTCATTTATTTTAAGGTCCTTCATAAACATCTTACAAATATATTGGTCCAAATGGTACATTCCCAGACTAAGATTTAGGTTGTTTTTATTAGTGATTGGTATAATTGCCGATTCCAGTAAATTTCTTGCAACATAATCATTAGATCTAGCAATTACCGAGGTATCACCCCAATTTTGACTATGTGTTCCTCTGTAAAATCAGTTTGCCTTTTAGTAAAGGGTCGGAACAAGACCGAAAGTACTCGGCTATATCGCTTTTTTATATTTTCCTTCATGGCAAAAACCTTTTTTTATCCATCATACTATATATATATATATATATATATATATATATATGTATATATATATTTATATATATATAATATATATATATATACATACATATATATATATATATATACATATAACATATATTTTAATATATATTATTATATATATGTGTGTGTGTGTGTGTGTGTGGTGTGTGTGTGTGTGTGAGTGTGTGTGTGTGTGTGTTTGTGTGTGTGTGTGTGTTGCGTGTATTATTCTGGTGAGAGCTTCCCGTAATTGCCTGTTTTGAATACCTAGCTGGAGTATACTTGAGGTAGAGAGCTTTGACTTTATGTTAGGATGTACTACCTTCCAGACGGTCTGTTGATAAAGAAGATGTACGGTTCTGTGGACTAGCTTCTGACCTACCTCAAGTTGACAAGGGATGTTCATTTGATGACGCTGAATACTGTTTTTACTTCTCACGATGGACAAGAAATGATGTTCGAGATTTCAAATATTAAACTGCGTTTCAAAAGTTCCTCTTGGTCTCTTTTAAGACCTATATTTTAATGAGAAAACTGCGTATTGTTGTATAAAAAAAAAAGTCACCCTCCCTGTGCTACCATGGATTTCATTTCAGATATAGGTCTGTAGTTCTATAAAAAAAAAGGAGGGGGGAGGGGGTGATGGGGAGGAATAGTCATGCTAAAGATTTAGCACTATTATACCATACTACTACTTTTATTTTCCCAACTACGGCATGCGTCATCACTAACAAATATTGATTTAAATACCTCTTTTCATTTGGTACGCTTTCCCTCTTCATCAAATATGGCCACTCTCTTCCCATGAAGCTTCATTCACAAGTTCAAGGCGTTTTAGGCTTTGCTTTATGAATGTGTGCTTAATTTCAGGAGAGCACAACCGGTTGTATAGGAACGAGCTATATTGCTTTCCCTCTCCCGGTATCATAATTGTATTCTCCGACAAGTGAGGCAAGTGAAGCTAACTGTATATGTATACATATATATATAATATAATATATATATATATTATATATATATATATATATATATATATATATATATATATATACATACATTTATGTGTATCACTGTGGGATTTAACTATTACTGTGAGCAGATCGAAAGAAAGCGTATTACGATGGTCAGTACTACATACATTCGTCCTTCGACGGGGGAGTCGTAGGCCACTAGGTAATCTAAAGTCAAGTGTACCGTCCATTCTTACACACTGACTACCGCACTTTGAACGTTGAATCCTTACGTGTTTCCATGGCTTTTTCCACGCCACCTTTTCATCACTTTTCAACTTGTTCTTCTTCCCCTATGGTCCAACTTTCCTGAATAATTCAGTCTCTTCATTAATATATCGTCCTCCATACTTCCAACATGACAGCCATTTCACAACGCTCTGATCCATCCCTTCATCTACATTATCTTCTACCAATTATGGATTTATCCGCATTTGTCGTCCTTCTAGTACGTCTCAGGTCACGTAAACTATGCAAGCAATTCCTTTCAGCAACCACAGCCATCTTATTATTTGCTTTTGACATCCCCACGGGGTATAAAAGTATAAATGGAAAAATTATCCTTGTGTAAGAGACCTGTGATTTCTCGTTGTTAACCAAATGAGCGGACATGTAGATACCGAGATGAAAGAGGAAACTAATCTTTTGGTATATGCGGGCAGGACAAATACTTATGAAACCCAGTATCCAGATTGAACTGGGTAATTTCTCTTTCTTAGGGAAAAATCCTTTGTGACTTTATTCATTCTTCGCTCAGCTTTGCAAGTGTCCAAATTATTCTTCATATATCTGGGGCTAAAAGAGATTATTACCTTAGTCATTTTCATCTTTCAAAAAGTTTTGAAAAAAATAATAAATGGATGAAATAACAAATCTCTCCTCCGTTCATGTTTCATTCTAAACTTTAATAACAAATGATCAATCATAATGATGTGTGAAATGAATGAGATACTCGAGGCATTTTTTTCTGAAATAATAAGAAAAATGAGTGAATAAGGAGTGGATTGATTTAGGGTTTCGAATAAGTGTTTAATGGTGGAATTAAAAACAATGACCAGGGGACTTGCGTATCAAGAGAGTAAGTGGTGCCAAATCTTGATTGATTTATTAATAGGAGTAACTTCCGTACAATGCTAATTTTGATTGGGCAGAATCCGGTATTAGAAGCTTATGAAAGCCAGAAAGATCCAGAAGGCTTGTTAGGACGGGTATTCACGATCAGGTTTACCCCTCAGTTCACCCATGACAGATCAACGGGACCATGAGCGTCCACATGAGAAGAGTAGAACTGTCAGTCGACCGTCAATTCAAGGTCATTGCACCTTAGTTCTCTCTCGCCTAGGCTTCGTCGTGACAACGCTATATGTCAGCGATGGAAACTCCACTGGCTGAAAAGGAGGTGGAGCTACTTGGACAAGCTACTGTGGTGATCCACTTAAAAGTAGGAAAGAAACAAAAAGTTGTAATCGACTATGGTCTATATATTGACTATTAAAGAGAGATGTCTATTGTTGTACAATACTATTGATGAAGCAAACTCTCAATGGTAACAGCTTTCTTAAAAAGGCAGAAGACTGGCCTAGGCCTGTACCAAATTGTTTGTATCACATGGCAATAAAAAAGGTAAAAAAAATATTACGTGATATGGACTCACAACGGTCTACAAATAGCACCGCAATATCTAAAAATAAATTAAATTAGGCTTATACATAGTCTATTCATAATCTGGTCCCAGAAGCTGAGAGCCATTCCAGGCGAAATCCACCGCGAACTGTCATGGAATCGTTGTTTACTCTTCCACGCGTACAATCACCTTCAGTCGGTCGGAAGAACTTTAGGCAACGCCATCAGTTCATCAGTTCTGGTGAGCGGATTGACTCACCCCACAAACTGCCGTCTACAAGTAAGTTTTAACGCCCAGATTTTGGCGCCTCTGTGGCGTGGTCAGTATGGTGTTGGCGCACCACCTCGGTAGTCGCGAGTCTCGAGAATTCCATTGAGGTGTGAGAGATGTGTATTTCTGGTGATAGAAGTTTACTCTAGACTCGGTTCGGAAGTCACATAAAGCAATTGGTCCCGTTGCTGAATAACCACTGGTTCCATGGAACGTAAAAACACCATTCAAACAATAACGCCCAGATTCCCTGAACTGACAGATGGACTGACAGGTGAAACTGATCGTGAATACCTTGTCTTAGAATGGAAGGTGTAGAAATAGCTATATTTATTTCAAAGTTATTTGAAGCGTTTCACAGACTTACTTGGGTGCAAATGTAATGGTAAGATGTAATGGTAAGATGAGAGAGAGAGAGAGAGAGAGAGAGAGAGAGAGAGAGAGAGAGAGAGAGAGAGCACCTTATTACGAATGAACTTCCAGAAATATAGGAAACCCGCTATTGATACTAAACTTAGTTTCATCACAAACATTATTGTCAGTCGATGGTTGATATCGCCATTAATACCACATGGATTATCAGAAACCTCTCTCTCTCTCTCTCTCTCTCTCTCTCTCTCTCTCTCTCTCTCTCTCTCTCTCTCTCTCTTATGGTGGTAGTAATGATACTGAAAACGTCCCATTCTGATAATTTTTGTGTTTAGTTTGTGAATTTTTGTTACTGACTTGTGGTATTCAAGGTGAATTGTTCATTGTACTTCCTACTAAGAGAGAACGTTCCTCTTTTTCATCAGTGTTAATAGATTCTTGATCATGTTTCATTTACTGCCCGTGTCCCCTTAGTAAACTTTTTACCAGTTTTCCGTTTTTTTATCATTTCCTTTAAAAAAATATTCTTCGAGCTCCCTCTGATATAATTTTTCTTTTTACATGCCTCCAGTTTTAACTCTTTTTAATCCATCTGGAGTTCTATATCCTCGGCGTTAGTAAAACTGATTCCAATTTCATTTTCTCGTGAATGTTCAGCTTTAAAGCCTGTCCCCCTCAATTCTTCGTTTGTATGCTGCTTTGTCACTGTTATAGATCCATATATGCATATGCTTAGTATTTTACAGTTGTATCATCGTATTGCCCATCTCCCAGATATTTTGTCACTCATTACTCGATAGCCAATTTTCTTTATATCATCGGATCTCTAAAATCTATTTCACTAATAGTTATTTATTTCTCTTCTACGTGCAAAGATCATCATGGGTACTTTTCACAGTCCGGCCTTACAGAATAGAACGGGAAAGTGCATTTTTTGCCACACAATTCGAATTCTTTTGTTCCGTACAAGGTCGATTCTTTAGCCAGGCCAGGACCCCCTTTTAGAGATCTTGAAGGACTTTTTAGTGCCAATTTCAATGGTGCCGGATATTCTGTTATTTATTTATTTATTTATTTATTTATTTTGGGCTGAAAAAAAGAATGAAAATATTGCGTTATTTATCATTTTCTGTACTTGAAAACAAGCGCGTTGTTACGTTTCCTGACATTCTGACGAAAATCATACTTATTATCGTAGAATGAAACATAAATGTTTAGAAACGAACCAAACCTTGGTTTACATCCAGGTTCTTTTAAGATGTCATATAATATATATATATATATATATATATATATATATATATATATATATATATATATATATATATATATATATATATATATATATATATATATAGATAGATAGATAGTCACAGGAGGGTAGTAGAAGTGCACCTATCAGAGAGATTAAAGTAATTGAAGGAAACAAAGGTTTTACCTCAGAAGATTTCATAAGAGAAGCTAAGATTGACCCTGCTGACCTGGAGATTAGGTTTCCTGCCCAACAGACTTTTGGTGACCACACCCTTACCACAAGGGTGAATCCCATTGACCATCAGCTCAGGATATCAGAGCGACAAGAGGGGATTGGCAACTCTCAAGAAAACCAGAACAGCCATCACATAAATGGCAGCTCAACGAGAAGAAGTTCCAGAAGACTGCTGGGCCTTGACCCAGGCTAACATCCCAAACATCTCTTGAGAATGGGCCACAGAAGGGTCCTGAAAGTACTCGAGTGTGGAGTAAAAAACTAAATGTAAATACTTAGAAGAATAAAACAAGTTACAAAGTGATTTTGAGGGTTTCTTTCTCAATATCATCTATCTATCTATCTATATATATATATATATATATATATATATATAATATATATATATATATATATATATATATATATATATATATAGGCATAAGAGCCAAGAGAAGAAAAAAGTTCTCTTCAAAACCCTTATTAAAATCTCATTAAGAAGGATAAACAACGCGATCTCCGTCCTCTCTTGTATTTGTTGGGTTCAGTTGAGCTTGTACTTTTTTCCAGCTATTTATTTATTTTCTTTTATTTTTCTGGTTATTTTCTTTTGCTATTTTTTTCTTAATAATAATAATATATTACTTCATATTAGCTTTCATTAGGCGTCTAGACAATTCCATTAGACAATAAGTAAGATTGTTTTTTTTTGCTCTTTTAGATATCAGAATCTTAGAGTGAGTGAATATGTTTTGGTATTTCTTCAAGATTTTCTTACTGGTAGGCAGCAGCGAGTTGTTGTGGATGGGATGTTTAGCCAGCTAAGACTATTATATCTGGTCTTCCATAAGGTTGTGTTCTTGATCTACTGTTATTTTTAGTATATATACAAGTGAAATGGCATTTGTCCAGGGAAACAAGATTGTTCAGTAGGCTGGTAATGCAACATTTGTGGGCGTAGTACATTCTCCACTGATGAGAAATTAGGATGCCCTCAGTCTCATCATGACTTGAAGCCGATTAGTGAAATGTACTCGGTGGAGGATGAGGCTGAACTTCAGTAAAACGAAAACGCTATAGTGAGTCCCGTACTGATTTTCAACCTTATCCAAAGTTACTTGTTGTAACTTTTGATTCACATCTCACTTTTGAAAAATAACTAATGTCGCTCGGAAGACCTCAAATACTTAAAATTATGATGAGAGCCTCGCAACTGGTTTTAGGTAATTTGTCCTTCCTTTGCGAGAATACTATTTTGTAAGGATATCTCTCCCTTCCAAAGATTTATATCTTTTAGATAGAGCGGTACCTGACTGTAAGTTTCTGTCACCTAACATCGTTGAGTTTTGACTTGGATATCACTTAGGTCTCTCATAATCGTTCCTTAAGGTGTCCTTCATCTCTTGGTGTTTTATAGCCTCCTCTCTATTATTCCCAGGAATTTGCATCCTGTCTCGAGTAGCCTTTCAACAACCATAGACGGTAATGGGAATGGAGCTAACTCATTTTTAAAAATAGCAATGTCCACACAAGAAGACTGGTGGAAGGCGCAGCCATAAACTTTGGAGAAGCTTTTCTCGGTAACAAGTCTATCGTTGGTGAAGACCCATTAGTCAGTTTTCATATTCTTACAGACTTCGTTGAAAATTCATATTTTAAGACAAACTTTGTTTTTCCTACCGCCTCATCTGCTCTCCTCCTTCAGACAGGATACAACCCAAAGCACCTTTCGTATAGCAACCTTGCAGCCGCGACACAAATGGGAACAAGGCCTTCCAGCATAATAGGCGAACAGAAATGCGAATATTAATAACGAAATTACCTTCGTTCTTCGTCGTGGAATTATACTACCACTAACACTTCTCCAGCTCAGGAGTTTACTCCGACGAATTTTTAAAGTCACAATATTCACTTAGCTGAGGATGAACATAGCACAAGGTTCGAAAGCCATTACTATTTATTAAAGAACCATCAACTCTCACATAGCTATATTATTGTGGACCTACAACCATTATAATTTTATTATTATTATTATTATTATTATTATTATTATTATTATTATTATTATTATTATTATTATTCTTATTATTATTATTATTATTATTATTATTATTATTATTATTATTATTATTATTATTATTATTATCTATACTAGTAAAGTGTGTTTTTTCCATTTTTAGGCTACTATAAGATAATTACTGTTCTATTCTTCTGATATGATAATCGTATTGTGCCTTTATGCCAAAGCTACTTGTCTTTTCCTACAAGCACTGAAACGATTGCTGAATAATGTGGACTAAGAAATGCCTATTCGGCATCGGATTTGAAAGCACCATGAAGGTGATCTGGTTCTGATAGTCAGTTAGATAACGTGTTAGAAGATTTCCAGAATTAAGCAACTTTGTTTTAGAAAAAAAATCCCATTTTGTACTATTTCCAGGAGGCCGAGATAGTGTTTCATAAAAAAAATCCTCATTCTAAGTGATTTTTATGGGATTTTTTTTCATCAATGTAGATTTTCCTTAAAATTAAGAGAAGAGCTAGGTTTTGATAATTAATGAGCTTACGGCGGAGATGAAGTAAGAAGAAGAATTATTGATTAATGACAGACTAACACCAGAAGAAAAGACTGAAAGAATACCAGTTCTAATGCATTACCAAACATTGAAAGACAAATACTTGACCTGTTGTGAGAATCCAAACCAAAATGTTATTTTCCTTGTTATTTTATTCTTAAGTCCGGTAGGAATAAACCCGGAACTGGAATGGAAAAATGTTCTTTTTATTCTATTCTTTGAAATGGCAATGATTGCGGCTTACGGTTTTATTATAAGAAATACACGATACCACAAACAGGCTGAAGGAAAAAGTTTAACCTCACAGGACGTGTTTCAATATTGGCTTTTGCCCTCTAGGGATTTAACCACAGATAACTCAAAACGCAAATTATAGAACTGGAACCTAACAAAGGAGTATATATTGATCCCAAGAGGTCTCTAAACTTTGGCTTTTCGGAAGAAAAAACACTCCTAAAAGAATCTATTTCATACATAATAGCTAATAAGATGAGTGTAGATTTTGGACAAAACAATCGTATGTAAATAACGTCCATAGTAACTTTGCCTTTCTTTTATCATTTATATTTAACCCGACGCATTTGAGATATATTTTAGCTGTAAATAAACATATGTGTAAAATGATATCATAGGAACCAAGTTCTAAAAAACCCAGCGACTTTAAGGTATAAAAAGACAGCGATTATTCACATTCGATGAGACGCAAAAACGACGTCTTTTGCGTGATAGATGGGAACAAAGAACATTTTACTCTGTAATGCCTTTAGAATTAAGAATTATTGGTAGATGTGGAGGGGATGGCATGACAAGAAATGTAGAGACAAAGTTGCATTGCTCTATAGAAGTCGGAACTTCCGTCAGTTTCTATAAAAGAGAACTATTGAGATGACCTTATCTGTCCGTCAGCACTTTTTCTGTCTGCCCTCAGATTTTAAAAACTACAGGCTAGAGGGCTGCAAATTGGTAGGCTGATCACGCACCCTCCAAACAAGGTCGTTCGTCTGGCAACTCTACCGAAAATGTGCCGAAAAGTATCTTCAGCGCAA
>NC_061097.1:57683425-57695925 GCF_015104395.2 Macrobrachium nipponense | reverse complement strand
ATAAGGAAAATCATTTAAGAACGGAAAGGACTCCCAGAGAAAATGAGGATTTTAGAAAATTAGTTCATGAATATGAAGAACTTCCAAATGTTTCAGCTGAATTCTAAGAATACTCCATTATTACCCCATACGTAATAAGATCCTTTTTAGGGAATCGGTTATGCTCTCCTATTGAATATTTTGTCCAGCCAGTGGTGGTCTTTGATGAAAGATAGAGTTTATTCTCATAGAAGTTATCTCTTATTTCATCGCTCCATCTTTGAAATGGAGGTTGAAAATGAAAATCTGTTAACCAGGATAGTGATTACATTACGTGAATTTAAGAATAACAATTACCTTCATATTTTCCTCGCTCAATACCAATGGTTTGCAACAAAGATATAATGGAATCTTATTTTGCATTATTATAAAATTACAATTACTTTGTTCTAAACAAAGAATATCAATGAACCTTTAGATTATAAAAGCAGATCTGTTTTTCTTAAGAACAGAAACAAATGCCAACATGTATAAAGATGGACGTGGCTTTCTGGAATATTACAGATATCTCTCTGTATTCGGTTCAATACAGTTTTGATAAGAACAACTGCAGAGACCTTACCTTACCTTACAGACCTTAAAGCTCGTTCGGGTTTCCTCAGGTCCCTCAATGTGAGGCACCTCTAATGTCAACCAGAGAATTGCTAATGCATCTTCCGGTATATTTTGTATCTTCCAATCTTGGATGGTCTGGAATGCAACTTAGATATTTGTCTAGCTTATTCTTAAACACATCTACGCTCATTCCTGATATGTTCCTCAAATAAGATGGCAACGTATTGTCGATGCTGGTGCGTGGTGGATTACTGTCCTGTGTGCTTTCCTTAGTTTTCCTGGTATAGTTTTGAGCACTATTACTCTACCTCTGCCTGCTATTCCAGATACTTTCAGCTCCGTGATGTTTTCGGGTAATTTCCATTCTATCTGGTTTCCCATTTCGCCTGTATTAATTTCATGTAGGCGTTCTTTCTTCCTATTTCTAGATTATATACTTTTAAAAATTGTAGTCTTTCCCAGTAGTCAAGATCCTTAACGTCTTCTATTCTAGCTGTAAAGGATCTTTGTACACTCTCTATTTGTGCAATATCCTTTTGGTAGTGAGGGTACCATATCATATTGCAATATTCAAGTGGACTACGTACATAAAGCATAATCATGTGTTCGGCTTTTCTTGTTTTGAAGTGCCGTAACAACATTCTCATTTTTGCTTTGCATTTTGCCAATAGTATCAATAGTATGTGTATTTGATTATTGCATAACATCACGTCAAGGTCTTTAACTGCTTCCTTATTTGTTGATACAAATCTATCAGTTAAATACCATCTAATTTACCTCTGCCCATTCATATATTTTGTTTAGGTCTCTTTGTAGTGAGTTCCTATCTTCATCACAAGTAATTTCTCTACTTATTCTTGTGTCATCAGCGAAACTACTCACTACCGAGTCCTTAACATTACTATCTATGCCTGCAATCATAATAACAAATAGCAATGCAGCTAACACCGTACCTTACGGCACACCGGACATTACCTAACATTCATCCAATTTCTTATCGTTTGCAATCACTTTTTTTGTTTTCTATTTTGTAAAAAAAATTTATCCATTTTCCTACTTTGTCCACTATATTATGTTTTCTAATTTTCTTCGCTAACATATTATGGTCTGCTTTATCAAAAACTTTTGCAAAGTCAAGATAAACTATATCTATTTCTTTTCCGTTTATCCTATTTTCATATATGTTCTGACGGTGGACTAACAGTTGGGTTTGTGTACTTTTTGCAGGTACAAAATCACGTTGTCCTATATTAAACAAATTATTTTTCATTAAATGTTTCATAATATTTTTCTGCATTACCCTTTCATACACTTTCATAATAAGTGATGTTAGACTCACAGGCCTATAATTACTTGCCTCTAGTCTTGATCCACTTTTGAAAGTAAGGGAGAGAGAGAGAGAGAAGATATAGGCCGAATTCATTGACGAGATCATGGAATGAATCACACTTCTTCAAATGTTTACAAAACTTATCGTAAACGCAAACGTGAAACATTTTGTGCACATTTAAAATGATTGAATCACATGGATGTTTTATTTGTAAAAATAAAACAACCTGAAAAAAAAACAGCGTTGCCTCAGAATACTTGATGCGAGAGAAGAGTCGATGTTACCGAAAGGCGCGTTTAATAAATACATTTTAACCAAAAATTTGACAAACAGCCCTAACGGTAAGCAAAGATTAAATGAAAATTGTTTAAAGGAAATAATTGCGTGTAAATGTTTGTATAAGAAATAAATCTTCATCCTATAAAGCCTTATTGGTTTCCTACGAATAATATATTTTGAATTATAGGATAAAATAGAAAACAAATTCACTTTTGCTGTAATAATCAAAATAAAAATGACAGACTAGCTGGCTGTTGCATAATCAGCAAAGGATTATAGATACACATGGAAATGCAATGAAATTCAGTTAATCTGAGTAAGTAGTATGGAGTCTTTGATTAAGGTAGCTTACTCTCAAAGACTTTTAAACTGATATGAATTAAACAGAATCACGGAGCGTGTAAATAAATGCGTTAAGCGATGGATTCTTGATTATACTCTCTATGTAGTGTCTGCCATCTTAGCTTCAACATGGGAATCAGCATTCCCGCCTTCAGTGAATCTGCGAAAATCCTTCCCTTTGTCGCTGAAATTCTCGGTAAACTCTTGGAATGCTGTGCGTTCTCTCACAGCGGGAATGTGGATGCATTAGGAATGGAAATGAGAGACCAAGAGAACAATCACTTTTACTTATTTTCCCATTTCTCGTTTTTCTTCTTTCCTGGTAATTCTCATTTTCTTATATGGGTCTATTTATGAAGGTTGTTTCCTTCATCATTTATTTGAAGATTTTAGTAATATAATTCTGTTTTATGGCATTTCACTTCTTTTAATGTTCGATAACAACTCCTATGTAAGGATATCCATATATTACGCCGTCTGTGAAACGTCTTTCATTGTTCATAAAAAACGCAGTACATTGTGCCCATTTTCCATTATCCACAGAGCATGGTTACAATGACAATATTAGAACTAGATTTACTGTGAATGGGATCATTGTTGTTAACGATGCAGTTAACCTGGTTAGTCGCCAAAAAGTCCATAGCAAGCAGGTTGTTCTACGCACGATAAAACAAGCTATAGGTAACGTTTTTTTTTTTTTTGTTTTTTTTTTTTTTTTTTTTTAGTGAAAACTGCCTTGTGTCAAAAACATATGTTTTTGCTTGCATCAATACCAAACCTTTCCCTTTGTGAATTTTATTTTCAAAGTTACTAAATTAAACGAAAAACAGGATTCTGAGAGTTTTGCTTGATGCCCCTTCATGCTACAACTCGTAATACCTGTATCATGGGAAATCAAGTCTGATTTAAGTACGACCATAAAGTCATCCCCTATTCATCTCTACCAAGAGTGAAAGAAAAACGTGACCAGGGCAGGTTCGGCGGCCTCTGCTCTGCGGTCGGTTTCTTGCCTCAACAACTGGACCTGAAGCTAACTGAACCTCCACGAGTTGTGATACTAAGACATTAGTTTGTAATATATTGAGAAAGATGACCAATGAAGAAATCTACCTTTATTTAAAGCAAAACAAGTTTTGACGGCAAAATGTCCGCTGTTAAACTTTGGGTTAACATTTTAAGAAGAGAGGATACTTACGGCTTGAGAGGAAAATTACTTTTTTGATCTTGCACATTTTGTTTTTTTGTGTTCAATTAATGCTGAATGCGCAAAGGTTTGGTAAAACAAAACTTTGTAAAATATATATCATAGATAAACTAAATTCAGATGCAGTTAGATAATGGGCAATGTTATGTCCTCTGCACGAATTAAAAAACAAAAATCCTTTCACCTATAAGCTAACAAATGACATTATTGCCCTTGTGGAAAACAACTTCATGACAATATAAAATATGATCTTGAAGGAGGTTGGGTCATGTGACTCACATCTCTAATTAGCTCCATAGTTTTAGTACATTCATTACGTTGAACAATAAAGAGACATTCTTATCTTTAGTTAATATCATTACTTATTTTGCGTTTTAAATTAAAGGATGTCTTACTGATTTAGTAGTAAAATATTTATGTATGTAAATTATACAAGAAAAGTAATTTTATATTGTAAATATTGGGGTACTTATTTTCTGTTTAAAAAGAAATCACAGTTACTGTCATTATCAAACAGATCCCTTGAAATTTAGTTCTTTTTATGTCTTTCATGCAGGAAACTCAAAATGTGAAAAATGGCTGCTTTATAACGGTGAAATTGAGCGAAGAACCATTGCAAAGAGCTCAACGTTTGCTTTAATTAACGACTATTCCCGTAATCAGTCATATTACTTCTGCTGTTATCAGTAGTAGCAGTAAAGAATACGATATTAATCACAGGAAGATGATAATTCTGAAGTGAGGGTACGATAAGTAGACCGAAACAATATGGCAGCCATGACCACAAAGGAACAAAGTAGGGAATATCTCTCTGCAAAGGTAAAGCAGACATATATCCACCATGACGCAATTGAACCCAGAGTCTTTGAGAGAAACCGGTCCAGGATTGGATGCGACTTTTACGTAACTTTGAGTCTATTTCCCTCACATTTCAAGAGGGTCTCCGATAATTTTATTTGTTGAGCTTCAACGCATTCTGGTCGTGCATTACTTGCTTATTAAGAGATTCTGTTAAAACTTATAGCAAACATGAAGAAAATAGTCTTCAAAAATTAGATGAATGGGTAATAAGTTTATGTGCAACTACATAAATTATTTTTCGAGTGTTAAATAAGAAGACAGTTGTAAGTTTTGCTTCTTTAATCAGTGAGACACAACAACGATATCTGGAATTATTACGATTTGCATGCATTTTGCATATTCATCTGATGATCTTTGTAATGAATTACTCATCGAGACAAACCAAAAATAAAAGAGAGAAAAATCTCAAAAAAACAAATTAAATTTGCAATAGAATTTCTAGAAAATCTTTCGATAAAAGTGCATGTGTCTCTCACAGTAATGAAATTCTGTCCAAGATGATAAAATGAAGCATTTACCAGACTCAAAAATTCATCCGGAAAGCAGATTCCTTGCCTGCAAGTACCATTAGCCGAGTCTTTATTTGGCCGCAAAAGGCTACCTCATTTTAAGTTATTAAAAATCTGATCCATATATTTTACCCTGTATGACTACACATCTTGGTCCTAAATATTGATATAAGTAACTCTTACTTTTTCTCAGTATGGTTATGGTTTGTTCTGGTTTTCATATGAAACATTCTATGTTATTTTCTTTGTTTCGGTGTTGGAGAATATGCACTGAAGATTATTCTTTCATCGCCAAGAATGGTTGTGAATTTTTTTTTTTTTAAACAGATACTTGGAATTTTCAACTGAAGAGAAAACCTCCCTGAGATATTTTTGAATTCTCATTGCCACCTTCAAGGAAGTTACTGCAACTGCTATCTCAGAAATACGTGCATTCGATGATCGTCTCTTTTTGCCCTAAGCATTGAATGAATCAAACTCAAGGAATTCAATGCGGTTGTCTTTGTTGTTTCCATTATTCAGATCGAAGGTATAATGGATAACAGAAACAGAATAAGATAACGACGTGCTTGCGAAAGAGGGAGATGGGCCATGTTTAACAAGTAATCTGATTCGCTTACATGAAAAATACCAGACTCTTTTCAGCTCAAATACAACTCAAGATTTACAGAGAGAGAGAGAGAGAGAGAGAGAGAGAGAGAGAGATGAGAGCGAGAGAGAGAGAGAGTCCTCTTTCCTAAAATGAAGGAGAAATAAAATCAGGAAAACTAGTTGTAAGTGTCCACGTTGGGTAATATTTATTTTTTCCATTCCAACAAATGTTGATCCTTCATACGAGAACCTTCCTGGCCAATACTGAAGGTCTAATAATGTTGATGCCACACTCAGTAATATTGAGTATATTAACATGAATTTGGGGGTGGGGGGGGGGGGGGCGCCAACTGAAACTATGACGGATAATTTTTCTCTAACCAAGTTGTTAAAGGCATAATAATTGTAAGAAAATACCTCCATGGAATTTCAAAGCGACGTCATTTTCGTAATATAGTAAGAGAATCAGGAAAGGAGCCTACAAAAGTTATCTATTGTAACAGCTTAAGTTCATTAAATATCAAAGATTTTACAATTATTCATTTAGATTACTTGTAGAGTGTAGATCGTTGACGGGTGCCTAACAAAGAGAAAACTTCTTACGGATTATCTCTCCTTGTACGCGCGGAAAGAAAGAGAGAGGAGAGAGAGAGAGAGAGAGAGAGATAGAGAGAGAGAGAGAGAGAGAGAACTCTTAATCAGAACTGCTTATATAATCTTTGCTTCCCACTTTAAAATTTTTTGCTTCGAAAAATTAGGACCCAGGTATTTGTTGATAGAACGTGGGGATTATATACCCGGCATAACTGACAAATGGGAATGATCCACTTAAATGGGGAGAATAATGGTAACAGGGAACCTTCCTACTATAGGGCCAATGGTGGAATATCCAATTGAGCCACGGGGAGGGAGGAAGGAGTACAGTTCTCTCTTCCTCGATAAACAGCAATCAGATGAGTATCTCTCACGAATAAGCCAGTGTAGCTTCCGTGTCAGTAATACATGTATGTGTGAATGGTGTCTTCTTGAACCAAATTTTGGACTTTAAACTTACTGAAGTTTATTGCGTGCTTGCCAGGATGGACCTTTTCCCAATAAATTTTGGCGAGTCAATTGTACGGAGAGTTGCGATTTGTTCTATATTTAAACGAAGGAAGTAAAGTTATTAAAAGGCAAATTTCAATTGAAAAATAAGTCAGGTATATGGGGCAGGAGAATAAATAGTATAAATCTTGAAATAAAATGGAATAAAATTAATGAAGAAATGTAAAGTTTTTGACAAAATCATAAAAAGTAATTATATAAAATTCAACCCTAATTAGAACATTTATTAAATCCCAGGCAACAGTGAATAAAGAACTTGCAAAATTAAATACTATTTTTGTATATTTAAAATGAAAACGTCAAATAAGTAAAATATGGTAAAATGTTAAGGACCAGAAATCCTCTTACTTTGTTATGGGAGAAGATGATTTTCATAATAAGAATCGTCATGTCTATGGAGATTTTTCGATAGATATATTCTTGAAAGATCGTGAGCGAATGTCACATTTACCAAATTTCATTGTGAAGGTACGTTTTTGTAATATTCTTTTAGCACACATACATAAACAAAGTATTAATATAATGCCAGTGGGTTTTATAAGACAACCAACTTGAGCGTCAGGAATCTGAAACTATTTTCTGATTAACAAGTTACTTCTCCCATTACTGAATATTCCCATTTTGCGATTCAATTTTGTTCATAATATACTACGTGATAATGGTGCTGATGACAACTAGCTAATCAACCAGAAGATAAGGATTTTCGTCCTGAGCGCTCGTAACAGAAAACTCAGTATAATTTCCAAAATCTTTCGCCCAATAAAGGTTAAGTGAAAATAGGGGCTTCATTGTTCATGGTGTATAAGATGACAAGATCTTTCCCAATATCTTTCTTGCCGTTATGGAGATACAATATGATTATTATTACAACGAGAAGGAACGAAGGGAAATTTTCCCCATATTTTTCCACGATTTTCCCGTTGTCTAGGCAAGAGGAATATATATTATGAAAACGTTGTAAATGATATCAAATTATCGTAAGGTAGCGTTTTATTATGAGCGCTTGGCCCCCACAAGTCATCGGTACTGATCAAGATTAGTGTTGCGTTCTTCAAATAATAGAACATACTTTAAAGGAGTAATTTCAAAAATACCAATAACTAAGTTTTAGATATCCCAATATAATAAAATAAGATTAAAACGCACCTGCGCCGGGGCTTTCAAAAAAACCTAGTTTTTCAATAGGACAAATTAATGCAGTGATGTTTTAAACGTCAAAATTTCTTCGTGCAATTTTGGTCCTGTATATCTCATGACCTTTAGATTGGGATGTTTATCCTTCATAAAAGGGAGAGACTGTTATGGGATATGTGAGAGTTTAGTAAATCTGTTTCATTCCGTCAAGTGAGTTTACTAAATGTGATTAACAGACCTTACCTTTAGGAACTCGCCTGTCCATGAATGTCTGTAGGGCAGAAGATCTGGAGAGATTTAGATCAACAATTCCCTGTAGAGCTTGCAGTCTGAAAGTCTTCCCCCTTACGCTGCTGATTCTTGGAAAAGACAGATGGAAGGAGATGAACTAATATTCACTGTTGAGAGAGAGAGAGAGAGAGAGAGAGAGAGAGAGAGAGAGAGAGAGAGAGAGAGAGAGTAGGGGATGGGTGGAGGTAGGAGGGAAAATAAAAACCTTTGGGAAATAGTATCTGGATCTCTTGTTTTGGCTCGTGTGTATGTGGGTGTGCATGTGTGTGTTCGTAACCTATTGTGTTTTATCATTTATGTTTATGTATAGATGTTCATAATTATAATCTTAGCATATAATTTTGCATTACCAAATAATTCGATATATGACTGGAATTCATTTTAGGGTCAGTGAATTATTAAATGTTGCATCACGATTCCTTTATGTATGGTTCTACTTATGCAAGACCTCGTATCATTACCCACAAGCAATAAAGGTCGATCCGTATTCAGTTACGCATAATAAGCTTCCAAATCTTATTACGATGCCAATGATGGGCTTAGAATCTATTCTCGAGTGATCAAGATAGTTTCGTGCTTATTAGAATGACAACCAGGGACAAGAAAACTTACCTACACACGATCAGGTTAGTTACATGTTCTTTATTACTCTTTTTTTTTAACAAATATTGTGTCGCGACTAACGTACATATGCTGAGTCATTCATGTTTATGTTTACTTGTACAAATAATACGAAGTCAGCCATTTCCGTTAGCGATGTATCAGTATCAGTAACAAAGAAACAAGTGAGAAAAACCACCTGCATCCAGATTCATACTAACACCCGCACTGGAATATAACTTTTGATTCCCCGAAAAACAGGGAATCTTTTTGCTGAAATTATTTAATTAAATGATGATCAGCAGTTTTCGTTCTCCTGATACTTGTCATCCTGAACCTTTTCTTACAAAATTTGCATTTACCTCTTGGGATGTTAAGAAAATTCTTGATAATCTTGATAGCAGGGGTTGGGCAGATCCATTTAGTTTCTTCACCTCCCGCCCCCGCCTCCCCGCCCTTTTTTTTTTGTGTTGTCTCCAAAGATAGTAAATTTTTATGTCAAAGTAGTATCATTGCAAATGAACGCTAGCTTAGTAATAGTGTGCCTGTTCCAAAGAATGGCAAACTGTTGACTGCAGTAACCGTAAGTCAACAATTATTCTTTATGTGGCCTCTAAAGTAACAGAAAAAAAATGATTTTTAAGCGCTATATAAGTATGTGGAATGTAAAAGATTGTCAGTTGACAGCTAGGTTGCGATGTTCTTTTGTATGATCTAAACTCCGGTAAAACGAAAACACACCTGACTCCGCTTCTTGTGGATGGGAATTTGCTGAATGAGTCTGAAACTTTAACCATTATAGTGTAGCTTTTGGCTCACATCTAACTTTTGAGAAACATCTAACTGAAAGTTTTCACCAAATGTCGCACGAAAAGTTAGGAATTATTTGTAATGCTGCATATATTTATAAGAGTGATAAAATTAATCCGATCAGGTTTAGGTAATTTGTGCTTCCTTTACTAGAATGTTGTTCTCCGATGGATATGTGCTTCCATCAGCGATTATCTCTTTTAGATAGAGTGGTTTGTGGTGGTAGGTTTCTTTTTCCTGATATTAGAAGTTATGAATTGGACAATCGACGGATGGTCTCTTGTTTGTCAATATTTCATAAGTAGTATTCGAATAATGATCTTCCACACGCACAGTTAATCACTAATCCCTCTTCCTGCCGAGAGCAACCAGATTGTCTGACAACAGCGCCATCATGCAGTGAATCTGCCTCACTGTAGGAACTTCTCAATTTCCAGGAGTCCTTCAACTCCTCACACCGCTGGACTGTGGAAGTCTCCCAGAGGAGATCTTGCAACTGGAACTTCAGAAGCTCAAGCGAAGATGCTATTCTTTCCTACCCTAGTGCAATTCTCCCTCTATCTTAATAACCTACTTATGTTTTCATTTATTTATTTATTTATTTGTTAATGCATCAGCTTTTTTCTTATAAACTGATCGTCTCTTTTTGCATATCCCTTTATCTTCTGCTACTTCCTTCAAATGAACACCAATAAAACCAAAACTATAGACTGGTGGTGGACAGCAGGTTTTTGCTTATTATGAGCTTCATACACGCTGTGTTTATACATTTATATTAAATCTCAGAATTCTAAAGAAAACTAAATAAATGAAAAAAATACATTGTATGTGAACATAACTGCAGTCAGTTCATTGTAGAGGACAGAGGCCTGTCTGGCAGAGCGGATGTGGCGATAAGCTTATCTATCCAGATACTGAAAGGGGCTGCAATGGGTGACTTCCATTGTTTTCCTTTAATTGCCATCCTTCCGATTAACATAACTACAACATGCCTGTTCCTTTGGATAAGTTATGGGAAATTTATTCCTTCCCAAATGAAATTTGTTGAAGAAGCTGCGACAGGAATTGATGGGGTATGGAAACAAACAACAGAATTAGAAGCTCCATGGAGAAATAATGGTGAAGAAGTTACGAGGAAAGAGAAGATGGAAATTCGCACTGGGACGGAGAGTTAAAGTCTAATGTAGGTAGTACCAGAAAGAGTAAACACACACACACACACACACACACACACACACACACACACACATATATATTAATACTATATATATATATCACTATTATATACATTAATATACATAATTTATATATATCACTAGTATATATATTTCTATATAAGAGATTATTATTAGAATATCAGCGATATTTCTAGATATAATATTAGATATAATATATTAAATATATATATATATATATATATATAGATAGATAGATATATAGAATATCTAATATATATATATAATATATTATATTCTATATATTAATATAGATCTAATATATATATAATATATATAGAACAGAGATATAGATATCTTTATTCTATAATAATAATATATAATTATATATATATTATATATAATATTATATATCTATCTATCCTATCTATTCTAATAGATATAATTATATATAAGATATATATTAATATATATAGATATATACTATATATTATTATATTATATATATTACACAACTTTTGATATAGGACTGCATACAGCTCAAGGAGGAATAGCCTGAGATAGTTATTAATTTTTTTTCTTTTTTTTTTGTGATGAATATTAGACTTACTCCAGATCTTAAATCCCCCTTTTTTTTCCTTTTTTTTCCTCATATCTATTGGGAAGAAAATATTAATGGCTTGGTTTTTGGGTAAACATCTCTAAATGACATTTCACAATGCAAAAAAATACAATGAAATGTCTTGCAGAGAAAAGCTTCCCTACCAAAAGCTATTGAACTTCCATTTCCTCTTTCCAAAATGTCTTTTTTATAGGTATCGTTATTGCAGCAGACATCAATATTTCCACAGTCCACACTCATACACTAGCTGTAACGATGACAGTGATGAAAAGGAAGACGACATTGTTCGTCCTATCGGCTCGAAAAGCGTTTGTAATGAAAAAATAAAAGAAAAAAGTAACAAGTATATAGGCATAACGAGCATTTTGAATATATACAACTGAAACTTGACCTTTTTTATTTAATTTTTTATAAAAAACCAAATTATTATTTTCCGCCATGAAAAAATAAATATCGTGGAATTATATATATATATATATATATATATATATATATTTTATATATATATATATATATATATATATATAGGGTATATATATATAAAGATATATATATATAGATATATATATATTATATATATATATATAATTATATATATATATAGATTTATATATATATTATATAGCTATATATATATATATATAATACATATATATATATATATATAATATATATATATATATATATATATATATATATATATATATCTATATATATATGTATATATATATATATATATATATATATATTTATATATATATATATGTATATATATATATATATATATATATATATATATATATATATATATATATATATATTTATATATATATATATATATATATATATATATATATATATATATATAAAACAAGAGTAATTTATTGAAAGTAATATTGTTTCTCTAACAATGATGCCTAAGCAGAATACGCTGAGAGCCTCATAGAGTAAGAAAAAAAAACGAAGTTTATTCGGTAAAATAATTTCAGCATCAATCTCTTGACAACTGAGGACGCTGGTAACCCTGCGTCCTCAGTTGTCAAGAGATGATGCT
>NC_061097.1:57666648-57682925 GCF_015104395.2 Macrobrachium nipponense | reverse complement strand
CGTCTGTGACGTTCCTGAAAAAAGGTGTGGAGAGCCAGGCCCAAATCGGGAGAAAAGAGAAAATAAGTTAGAGTTTACAATGGAGAGAAAGAGCCTGGTGAATGAGTTCGTAGGCGAGGTACTTTCTGAGTTTGGGTTTACTTTAATTGTGAAATGGGAGAATAAATAAATGAATGTGGGAAGTTGCTGCCGAAGCAAAGACAGGCCACGGTTTGTGTCCGGGCATGAGTGGAAGCAAAGATCTGGTTTTGGGTAGATTCTTATGGGTGTGATAATGAGTTATATATGACGTCGCACATCTTTTCCTGTGCAATGAACTTCTGACGAAATAGTGACGTCATAATAACCTTTTTGTGATCTGATGACTTGTAGAGCATCAATACATTTTTTTTTCCGTAAGTGCACAGATGACGCGCCGGGCACGTCATGTGCAAGCTATTTTCGGGAACATTTCATGAAAAAAAAAGTGTCAATCATAGTAAACGTAGTTGATGCCATTGGGTCGACAGATGATGATGCTTGAAGAAAACGCAAACCAGATTCCGCTAGCTTACTTAGCTGCGATTCAAAACGTCAACATAAGTAGGTTGGAAAATCTGAAAATTTCACTCTGTAAAAAATTAGCATTTTTCAATAAATTACAGCTCATTAGCAAACACATTTATAGCAAAAATATTGGCTCCACGTAAAAGATCCAACATTTCTACACAAATTAGGTATAAAACAAACTCCCCAAACCTAATTATTTTATTTTTCATGATTATTTCCAAAAAATATCTACAATTTTTCTTTAAAATTTCATGATCATCACATCGTTTTTATTATTTCAAAGACTTGTAAAGATATTTTGATTGCTTCAGGAAATTATTCAGTCATTTGCCGACATAATAACACTGACCAGAAGTGTGTATAATTTATAGTTCGGACTCACTGAATTTTACCAAAAAACTTTTCCACAAACGTGTTCTTTTCAGCCGGGTGGGGGGAGAGAGAGAGAGAGAGAGAGAGAGAGAGAGAGAGAGAGAGACCTTACACCCTTATATTTTCGGTCTGTGTGCAAGAGGGATAAGGGGAGTGTATTGTGAGAAAGTTCGTGTTTGTGTACGTACGAGCTATTCCCCTACATAATGGGAAGGTAAGATAACTAAGACGGAGAAGCACTCAAGTCGGAGAAGCGGCCTTGTTTTTAGGAGGGCTGTATATAGTTATATTGCTTAAGAGCTAGTGCTCACAACTGAAATGGACATTTCTGAGAAGTCTGGCAAGTCTGTTTAGACTGGCAAGTTCGGCAAGTCTGACAACTTCAGTGGGGACCTATCTGATAGTTCCATGGTAATGTTGTAGGGAGACTATGACTTTTTTTATTATCCATTTTATGACTGACGTCTAATTATTGTAGAGAAAGAGTTGGATGGGTTTGGTCCAATCCCCAGGGTTATTTGGGTTTTCGGTTTGAATAACAGTGGTGCATTATTTGGATTTTGAATTTTAATTTGAACAGTCAACCACTTTGTTCTTTGAGTATTTGATTCATTTAGTTAATCCTTTTGTTCTTTAAATAAATGTATTTTTGCAATTCACGAGTCTGATTTAGCTACCTGAGATATGTGAGGTCGGTTGGTTGAGAGAGAGAGAGAGAGAGAGAGAGAGAGAGAGAGAGAGAGTTACACAGTGCCTTACTGCTCTAAGGGCATGGCTACCAACATACCTCGAAGAGGTAACTTTTATATCCCTCATCCTCACTGACGAGAGTATTAATAGATTTGGTGACAGCGCAGTGCTCCGCTCTGGTTCAAGTTACCCAAAATATTGTCCTGAAAGGGATAAATCAATGCCCCTTTAGGACCTTTTAACATATATATTGTTGTGGTCAGGTCGGCAACGTGACCTCGTCGTAATCTCGGTAACCCAGATTTGTTTCCTGCTACCGGACATCATAATTTCTTTATATTTCTTGCACGTGGATCTCAAGGCTTTGTATTGACAAGCTATCCAAAAAAGTGCGAAGAATTCAAGACGTTAAGAGGTATTGTGGCTAATATAAATATATATATATATATATATATATATATATATATATATATATATATATATATATATATTATATATACTATATATATATCATATATATATATATATAATATATATATATATATATATATATATATATATATATATATATATATATATATATATGTATATTATATATATATATATATATATAATAATTATAATATATATATATATGTATATAATATATAATAATATATATAGCTATATATATATATATATATATATATATATATATATATATATATAATATATATATATATTTGTGTGTGTGCGTGTGTGCGTGTGTGTGTGTGTGAGTCCATATGCGACATTTTTAACGGTACTCTTTCTTTTAACACAGTTTATCTGGTTTATAGGGTGACATTAAGTGACGGACAAAGGGTCGTGTCAGGACCATCTAGGGAACAGGTGACAGTAAAGCTATAGAGAGAGAGAGAGAGAGAGAGAGAGAGAGAGAGAGAGAGAGAGAGAGAGAGAGAGAGAGAAGTGTATTCTTATATAAAGATATATTTACAATAGACAATCTGTCTTTTTGCATGAAACCGGGCCTGGAATAATACCTTAAACATTTATTCCAAACTACGAAATAAATACTAAATAATTACCAAACAAGTTTTGTTTAGCGAAGAAAGCACAAAACGGACCATGAATATATTTTCTCTGAATGATGAATACTTTAAAGACACTTTTGTTTCAGAATGAATATAACGTCTTAAAAGATTAAGACTTGATACAATTTCGTTTTAATAAAAACAAATATTTTAAGAGAGAGGCATCATAAAAAAAAGTTAATTTCAGTATAACCTTCTTTTAAACATAAGAATTTTTCAGATTAGGACATCCCGTATTTACTTTTACTTTTAAATATAAAAGGCGGAGAACATACAGAACTTTGAAATTTAGTGATTTCAGTGGAAGTCTTCCAGAGAATAAGTGTTTTCTCAGAAAAATCATTTAAGAACGGAAAGGACTTCCGGAGAAAATGAGGATTTTAGAAAATTAGTTCATTTTGAAAATGAAGAACTTCCAAATGTTTCAGCTGAATTCTAAGAATACTCATTATTACCCATACGTAATAAAGATCCTTTTTAGGGAATCGGTTATGCTCTCCTATTGAATATTTTGTCCAGCCAGTGGTGGTCTTTGATGAAAGATAGAGTTTATTCTCATAGAAGTTATCTTTTATTTCATCGCTCCATCTTTGAAATGGAGGTTGAAAATGAAAATCTGTTAACCAGGATAGTGATTACATTACTTGAATTTAAGAATAACAGTTACCTTCATATTTTCCTTGCTCAATACCAATGGTTTGCAACAAAGATATAATGGAATCTTATTTTTTAAATGGTTACATTTTCCTCATAAACCAAATTTAGTAACTCTGCTGTCCTCCCACCAGCCTTTGCACAATTACTTTGTTCTAAACAAAGAATATCAATGAACCTTTAGATTATAAAAGCAGATCTGTTTTTCTTTAGAACAGAAACAAATGCCAACATGTATAAAGATGGACGTAGCTCTCTGGAATATTACAGATATCTCTGTATTCGGTTCAATACAGTTTTGATAAGAACAACTTCAGAGACCTTACCTTACCTTACAGACCTTACAGCTCGTTCGGGTTTCCTCAGGTCCCTCAGTGTGAGGTACCTCTAATGTCTACCAGAGAATTGCTAATGCACCTTCCGGTATATTTTGTATCTTCCAATCTTGGATGGTCTGGAATGCAACTTAAATATTTGTCTAGCTTATTCTTAAACACATCTACGCTCATTCCTGATATGTTCCTCAAATGAGCTGGCAACGCATTGTCGATGCTGGTGCGTGGTGGATTACTGTCCTGTGTGCTTTCCTTAGTTTTCCTGGTATAGTTTTGAGCACTATTAATCTACCTCTGCCTGCTATTCCTGATATTTTCAGCTCCGTGATGTTTTCGGTAATTCCTTCTATCTGTTCCCATGCCTGTATTATCATGTAGCGTTCTCTTCTCCTTTCTAGACTATATACTTTTAAAAATTGTAGTCTTTCCCAGTAGTCAAGATCCTTAACGTCTTCTATTCTAGCTGTAAAGGACCTTTGTGCACTCACTATTTGTGCAATATTCTTTTGGTAGTGAGGGTACCATATCATATTGCAATATTTAAGTGGACTACGTACATAAAGCATAATCATTTGATCGGCTTTTCTTGTTTTGAACATTCTCATTTTTGCTTTGCATTTTGCCAAAAGTATCAATAGTATGAGTATTTGATTAATGCATAACATCACGTCAAGGCCTTTAACTGCTTCCTTATTTGTTGATACAAATCTATCAAAGTTAAATACCATCTAATTTACCTCTGCCCATTCATATATTTTGTTTAGGTCTCTTTGTAGTGAGTTCCTATCTTCATCACAAGTAATTTCTCTACTTATTCTTGTGTCATCAGCGAAACTACTCACTACCGAGTCCTTAACATTACTATCAATGCCTGCAATCATAATAACAAATAGCAATGCAGCTAACACCGTACCTTGCGGCACACCGGACATTACCTAACATTCATCCAATTTCTCATCGTTTGCAATCACTTTTTTGTTTTCTATTTTGTAAAGAATATTTTATTCATCTTCCTACTTTGTCCACTATATTATGTTTTCTAATTTTCTTCGCTAATATATTATGGTCTGCCTTATCAAAAACTTTTGCAAAGTCTAGGTAAACTATATCTGTTTCTTTTCCGTTTATCCTATTTTCATATATGTTCTGACGGTGGACTAACAGTTGGGTTTGTGTACTTTTTGAAGGTACAAAATCACGTTGTCCTATATTAAACAAATTATTTTTCATTAAATGTTTCATAATATTTTTCTGCATTACCCTTTCATACACTTTCATATAGGCCGAACTCATTGACGAGATCATGGAATGAATCACACTTCTTCAAATATTTACAAAACTAATCGTAAACGCAAGCGTGAAACTTTTTGTGCACATTTAAAATGACTGAAACACATGGTTGTTTTATTTGTAAAATTAAAACAACCTGAAAAAAATAGAGTTGCCTCAGAATACTTGATGCGAGAGAAGAGTCGATGTTACCAAAAGGCGCTTTTAATAAATACATTTTAAGCCAAAAAATTTTGCATACTTAGCCTTATGATGATTATTTGACAAACAGCCCTAATGGTAAGCAAAGATTAAATGAAAATTGTTTAAAGGAAATAATTGCGTGTAAATGTTTGTATAAGAAATAAATCTTCAACCTACAAAGCCTTATTGGTTTCCTACGAATAATATATTGTGAATTATAGGATAAAATAGAAAAAAAATTCACTTTTGCAATAATAATAATAATAAAAATGACAGACTAGCTGGCTGTTGCATAATCAGCAAAGGATAATAGATACACATGGAAATGCAATGCAATTCAGTTAATCTGAGAAAGTAGTATAGAGTCTTTGATTAAGGTAGATTACTCTCAAAGACTCTTTTAAACTGATATGAATTAAACAGAATCACGGAGCGTGTAAATTAATGCGTTAAGCGATGGATTCTTGTTTATACTCTCTATGTAGTGTCTGCCATCTTAGCTTCAACATGGGAATCAGCATTCCCGCCTTCAGTGAATCTGCGAAAATCCTTCCCTTTGTCGCTGAAATTCTCGGTAAACCCTCGGAATGCTGTGCGTTCTCTCACAGCGGGAATGCGGATGCATTAGGAATGGAAATGAGAGACCAAGAGAACAATCACTTTTCCTTATTTTCCCATTTCTCGTTTTTCTTCTTTCCTGGTAATTCCCATTTTTTATATGGGTCTATTTATGAAGCTTTTAGTAATATAATTATGTTTTATGGCATTCCACTTCTTTTAATGTTATATAACTCAACTCCTATGTAAGGATTTCCATATATTACGCCGTCAGTGAAACGTCTTCCAATATTAGAAAAAAACGCAATACAGTGTGCCCATTTTCCATTATCCACAGGGCATCATTACAATGACAATATTAGAAGTAGATTTACTGTGAATGGGATCACTGTTGTTAACGATGCAGTCAACCTGGTTAATCGCCAACAGTCCATAGCAATCAGGGTTGTTCTACGTACGATAAAACAAGCTATAGGTAACGTAGTTTTTTTTCTTTATTTCATTTTTTATAGTAAAAATTGCCTTGTCTCAAAAATATGTTTGCTTGCATCACTACCAAACCTTTCCCTTTGTGAATTTTATTTGGAAAGTTGCTAAATTAAACGAAAAACAGGATTCTGAGAGTTTTGCTTGATGCCCCATTCATGCTTTAACTCGCAATACCTGTATCATGGGAAATCGAGTCTGATTTAAGTACAACCATAAAGTCATCCCCATATTCATCTCTACAAGAGTGAAAGAAATCGTGACCTGGGCAGGTTCGGCGGCCTCTGCTCTGCGGTCTCTTGCCTCAACAACTGGAAATAGTACTCGAACTGCATTCCTGTTGTGATCATGCATGGGTGAGAGGGTTGTCAAATCGTGACCTGAAGCTAACTTAATCTCCACGAGTTGTGATACTAGGACATTAGTCGGTAATATATTGAGAAAGAGATGACCAATGAAGAAATCTCCCTGTATTTAAAGCAAAACAAGTTTTGACTGCAAAATGTCTGCTGTTAAACTTTGGGTTAACATTTTAAGAAGAGAGCATAATTACGTCTTGAGAGGATAATTACTTTCTTGAGCTTACACATTTTGCTTTTTTGTGTCCAGTTAATGCTGAATGCGCAAAGTACATTCATTGCAGTTGTTACAACTCCATATTTTTTAAAATATTTTCTTTCTATTGCTAACATTTTTTGATCTATTATTAATATTATTAATTATTTTGCGTTTAAATAAAAGAATGTCTTACTGATTTAGTAGTAAAGTATTTATATATGCAAATTATACAAGGAAGTTAATTTCATATTGAAAATAATGGGAAACTTATTGTTTGTTTAAAAAAGAATTACAAACGATGTATGCTAGGGAGTTACTGCCAGTATTAAACAGATCCCTTGAAATTGAGTTCTCTCTGTCTTTCATGCAGGAAAGTCAAAATGTGAAAATGGCTACTCTATAATGGTGAAATTAAGCGAAGAACCTTTGCTAAACGCTCAACGTTTGTTTTAATTAACGACAGTTCCTGTAATCAGTCATATTACTTTTGCTATTATCAGAAGTAGCAGTGAAGAATACGATATTAATCACATGAAGCTAATAATTTAGTACGATATTTTTTTTTTATAGAAAAACGATAATTTTGAAGTGAGGGTACGATAAGTAGACAAAAAAAATGTGGCAGCCATGATCACAAAGGAATCTTATAGGGAATATCTCTCTGCTAAGGTTAACCAAACATATTTCCACCATGGCGCAATTAAATCCAGAGTCTTTGAGAGAAACCGGTTCAGGATTGGATTCGAATTTTACGTAACAGATGAACAACTTTGAGTCTGTTTCTCTCAAATTTTGATAATTTCAAGAGGGTCTTCGAGTATTTTATTTGTTGAGATTCAACGCATTCTAGTCGTGCATTACTTGCCTATTAAGAGATTCTCTTAAAACCTATAGCAAAGGCATGAGGAAAATAGTCTCCTAAAATTAGATGATTAGGTAATAAGTTTTTGTGCAACTACATAAATTACTTTGCGAGTGTTAAATAAGAAGACAGTTGTAAGTTTTGCTTCTTTAATCAGTGAGACACAACAACGACAGCTGAGGTTACTATGATTTCGCATATTCATCTGATGATCTTTTTAATGCATTACTCATCGAGACAAAATAAATCTAGAAAATCCAAAATCAATTTGCAATAGAATTTCTAGATAATCTGTCAATAAAAGTGCATGTGTCTCTCACAGTAATGAAGTTCTGTCCAAGATGATAAAATCAAGCATTCACCAGACTCAAAATTCATTCGGAATGCAAATTCCTTGCGTGCAATTACCATTGCCGAGTCTTTACATAGCCGCAAAAAGCTACCTCGTTTTAAGCTATTAAAAACCCGATCAATTATACTTTACCCTGTATGGTTACAAATCTTGGTCCTAAATATTGATACGAGTAATTCTTACTTATCTCAATATGGTTATGATTTGTTCTGGTTTTCATATGAAACATTCTATGTTATTTTCTTTGCTTCGGTGTTCGACAATATGCATTGAAGATTATGCTTACATCGCCAAGAATAGTTAAAATATTTTTCAACAGATACTTGGAATTTTCAACTGAAGAGAAAACCTCCCTGAAATATTCTTTTTATTTTCATTGCCACCTATAAGGAAGTTACTGCAACTGCTATCTCATAAATACGTGTATTCGACGATCGTCTCTTTTGCCCTGAGCATTGAATGAATCAAACTTTAGGAATTCAATACAGTTGTCTTTGTTGCATCCATTATTCAGAACGAAGGTATAATTGATAACAGAAACAGAATAAGATTACAACGTTGTTGCGAAAGAGGGAGGTGGGCCCTGTTTAACAAGTAATCTGATTCGCTTGCGCAGTCAAATACCAGTCTCTTTATAGCTCAAGATTTAAAGAGAGAGAGAGAGAGAGAGAGAAGAGAGAGAGAGAGAGAGAGAGAGAGTCCTCTTTCCAAAAATGGAGGAAAATGGCGGGAAACTTAATTGGAAGTGTCCACGTTGGAGGAGGGCGGAGGGCGTACAGCTCTCTCTTCCCCAATAAACAGCAATCAGATGAGTATCTCTCACGAATAAGCCAGAGTAGCTTCCGTGTCAGTTACACACGTATGTGTGAATGATGTCTTCTTGAACCAACATTTGGACTTTAAACCTTTTGCTAATAAATTTTGGCGAGACAAGTATACGGATACAGTTGCGACTTGTTCTATATTTAAACGAAGGAAGCGAAGCTATTAAAAAGAAAATTTCAATTGAAAATTAAGTTAGGTATATGAGGCAGGAGACTAAATAGGATAAATCTTAAAATAAAATGAAATAAAATGAATGAAGAAATGTAAAGTTTTTTGACAAAATCATAAAAAGTAATGATATAAACCTTAACCCTAAGTATAACATTTATTAATGCTCAGGCAACAGTGAATAAAGAACTTTCAAAATTATACACAATTTTTGTATATTTAAAATGAAAACGTCAAATATGTAAAATATTGTAAAATGTTAAGGACCAGAAATCCTCGCACTTTGTTAGGGGAGAAAAATTATTTTCATAACAAGAAACGTCATGTCTATGGAGATTTTTCGATAGATATATTCTTGAAAGATCGTGAGCGAATGGACACATTTAATAAATTTCATATTGAAGGTACGTTTTTGTAATATTCTTTTAGCACACATACATACACAAAGTGAAAATGTAATACCAGTGGCAGTGGGGACTATAAGACAACCAACTTGAGCGTTAGGAATCTGAAACTATTTGCAGATCAACAAGTTATTTCCCATTACTGAATTTTCCCATATTGCACTTCAATTTTGTTCATAATATTCTACGTGATAATCAAGCCCAACACCTGCTGGTGCTAATGACCACCAGCAAATAAACCAAAAGATCAGCATTTTCGTCCGGAGCGCTCGGAACAGAAAACTCTCAGTATAATTTGCAAAGTCTCTCGCCCAATAAAGGCTAAGTGAAGATTGCATTCAGGCGCTGCTGTAAAATGTCTGTGGGGCAGAAGATCTGGAGAGATTTAGATCAAGAATTCCCAGCAGAGCTTGCAGTCTGAAAGTCTTCCCCCTTACGCTGCTGGTTGTTCGAAAAGATAGAGGAAAAAGGAGAGGAATTAATAGTCACTGTTGAGAGAGAGAGAGAGAGAGAGAGAGAGAGAGAGAGAGAGAGAGAGAGAGAGAGAGTAGGGGATGGGTGGAGGAAGACGTGAAAATAAAAACCCATGGGAAAAATTATTTGGTTCTCTTGTTTTAGCTCGTGTGTATGTGGGTGTGCATGTGTGTGTACGTAACCTTTTGTGTTTTATCATATATGTTTATGTACAGATGTTCATAATAATTATAATTTTGCATTACTTATTAATCCGATATATGACTGCAATTTATTGTAGGGTCAGTGAATTATTAAATGTTACATCACGATTCCTTTATGCATGGTTCTACTTATGCAAGACCTCGTATCATTACCCACAAGGAATAAAGGTTGATCCGTAATCAGTTACGCATAATAAGCTTCCAAATCTTAATACGATGCCAATCATGTGGTCAGAACCTATTCCTGATGATCAAGATCGTTTCGTGCATATTAGAATGACAACCAGGGACAGAAAACTTACCTAAATGCGATCAAGATAGTTACATGTTCCCTATCTTTTTTTAAACAAATATTGTGTCGCGATTAACGTACATATGCTGAGTCATTCATGTTTATGTTTACTTGTACAAATAGTATGAAGTTAGACATTTCCGTTAGCGATGTATCAGTATCAGTAACAAAGAAACAAGTGAGAAAAACCACCTGCATCCAGATTCATATTAACACCCGCACTAGAATATAACTTTTGATTCCCCGAAAAACAGGGAATCTTTTTGCTGAAATTCTTTAACTAAATAAAGCTCAGTAGTTTTCGTTCTCCCTGATCTTGTCATCCTGAACATATTCTCACAAAATTTGCATTTCGCCCTAGGGATGTTCAGAAAATTCTTGATAATCTTGATAGGAGAGACTGGGTAGATGCATGTAGTTTCTCCCCGTCCCCCTCCTTTTTTATTTATTTATTTATAATTTTTTTTTGGGGGGGGATGTTTTGTCCCCCAAGATTAGTAAATTTTTATGTCAAAAGAACACTTGCTTAGTAATAGTGTGCCTGTTCCAAAGAAGGGCATATCTGTCGACTGTGGTCTCTAAAGTAACAGAAAAAAATGGATTTCTCAGCACTATATAAGTATGTGGAGTGTAAAAGATTGTCAGTTGATAGTCAATACGCCCATAGGAAGCAGCTAGGTGTCTGCGATGTTCTTTTGTACGATCTGAACTCCGGTAAAAGGAAAACACTCCTGATTAGTAGATCTCGAACAGATTTTCCACCCCATCCTCCGCCTCTTGTGGATGGGAATTTGCGGAATGAGTCTGGAACTTTAACCATTATAAGTGTAGCTTTTGTCTCACATCTAACTTTTGAGAAACATCTAATGAAAATTTCACCAAATGTCGCACGAAAGTTAGGAATTGTTTGTAATGCTGCATATTTTTATAAGAGTGATAAAATTAATCCAATCAGGTTTAGGTTATTTGTGCTTCCTTTACTAGAATGCTGTTCTCCGTTGGATATCTGCTTCCATCAGCGATTTATCTCTTTTTAGATAGAGTGGTTTGTGGTCGTAGATTTCTTTTTCCTGATATCAGAAGTTATGAATTGGACAATCGACGGATTGTCTTTTGTTTGTCAATATTTCATAAGTAGTATTTCAATAATGATCTTCCACACGCACAGTTGATCACTAATCCCTCTTCTTGCCCAGAGCAACCAGATTGTCTGAACATCAGCGCCATCATGCAGTGAATCGCCTCACTGTAGGAAATCTCAATTCCAGAGTCCTTAACTCCTCACACCGTTGGACTGTGGAAGTCTCCCAGAGAAGATCTTGCAACTGGAACTTCAGAAGTTCAAGCGAAGATGCAATGCATTCCTACCCTAATACAATTCTCCCTCTATTTTAATAACCTACTTATGTTTTCATTTATCTATTTATTTATCTGTTAATGTATCAGCTTTTTTGGTAACTCATCGTCTCTTTTTTGCATTTCCCTTTATCTTATGCTACTTCCTTCAAATGAACACCAATGAAACCAAAACCATAGACTGGCGGTGGACAGCAGGTTTTTGCTCATTATGAGCTTCATACACGCTGTGTTTATACATTTATATTAAATCTCTGAATTCGAAAGAAAACTAAATAAATAAGAAAATTAAAATACATTGTTGATAAATAACAATTTATTATATTCCGCATGACAAAATAAATGTCATAGAAAAAAATAAGAAATATATATAATATATATATATATATATATATATATATATATATATATATATTATATAATATATATCTTATATATATTATATATATATATGTATATATAAACACACACACACACAAGAGTAATTTAATGAAGTAATATTGTTTCTCTAACAATGATGCCTAAGCAGAATACCCTGAGAGCCTCATAGAGTGCGAAGTTTACTCGGTAAAACAGATTCAGCATCATCTCTTGACAACTGAGGATACAGGATTAACAGTAAAAAGGGGAAATTGTTGCAAGTTATTTTTATGAACTAAAGGTTAACTACTCTCAGCCTGAAAGAAAGGATAATAAAAAATAATTGTTATTCTTCTAGCACAGGAAAAGACACATCAACTGAAAATCCTCCAAATCAAAAATGGCCTCCTCTATCAGACTGCCCAGTGGCAACTGAAGTAAACATTCCGATTCCTGAGATTTATATTTTCGCCAGATAGATTTCTACTCAGTCGGAGATGCTACTTAGAGAAATAAAGTGACTTACAACTAAGATCTTGATGAAATTTAGTGGGCAGTTGTCCATCATATTAACCAACAATAAAATCTTTTAAAAAACCGTAAAACTGTTCATAATTGTGAGCAAAAGTCATTTCTCCCTATTTGTATAAAAAGAGCTGGCTATCCCGTTTACCCGTGAAAATAAAAAGCCTGACGTAAAGTAGTTGCTGGGCAATTCTGTTACAAATTTTGACAGCATTCTGCGATGTCTTCATTTCCTTTACACATTCAAGAACGGCCTTTCGTCGGACATCAGATAATTTCAGGAGAAAGACAGCCATGAAACTGTATTAAGATTATATGAAATTTCTCAAAAGAAATGGACGTTTTATGGTTAGTTGCTTATGAAAATATAAATGATTTGAACTAGAACTTCATAATAAATCACTGACTTAAACAGCACTTGTTTATTATTAAATAGTTCAATAAGAACACGGGCCAAGTTAAAGCTTAAAGGTAAAATGAGACAAAACGGAGTGGATGAAAAGAAAAAGATAGAAAGCAGTATATCAATGAGCCTGAAGGGATATGAAACAAACCTTCATTACTGCGTAAAGTGGTTCGTACAATATTTGTCTGATGTACGAAATGGACAGAAGGTACTGTCGTGAAAGCTAAGAGAGGATGTTTTCACAGTTTTCATAAGGCCATGTTTTAATTTCGTACCCTGTGACAAAGGAGGTTAGGTCTTCCAGGTGAACATTTCCTGTTAAATCTATAGATTCCGTACAAAGCAACAAAGTAAAAATCCTTGTATGGAAGTAACATAATAGAAGACTAAGAAAAGAAATGAATGTACGTGATTAGATAATATTTAATTCATTCTCTTTGAATTATACTCTAAGCTACTAGAAAATTAACTAATTTTTTTAGGATACATGTTTAAGATTAATCAGCAATTCCATTAAAACCAAAAGCCTGGAAAGAGAAAAGGTTGGAATTCCAGGCAGGAAGGAACTTAAGTAATGAATACATTTTCTCCTGGACATCGTTATGGTTATTAGATTAGAATTGCATTTTCTTGGGCCCATTACTTATTGTCGTAAATAGGTCGGAATTTTCATTTTATTGCTGTTCGTATTTTCTGTTCTGTTTATCATTAAAGTGGAGCATCTAAGAGCGGATGGACTATTTTGCATTTTGACACGTGTACGTGATTGACTGCAGAAGATGATTGGTCTGTGAAAAAAAAATCCACATATGAGTTTTTAGAGTTTATTTTTTAAGCAACAAGAAGGAGCCTTTCCAAATTGCAATCCCATTATAACTTGAAACTAAGCGCCCTAATGCAGCCAGTGCCCTGGGAACCTTCGAACATTGAGGAAGGAAGAGGGTAAATTCTTTAGGAACCCATATTCTTGCCTCTTCGAGGAGAAAAGGTTATGAGAAATGGTAAGAGAAGAAATAGGTGAAGAATTCCAACGTCTGTCCATGAATGACAAGAACATTCATCTGACGGGGCACTCAAAGGACCATAAGAATAATAAAAGTAAATGCGGAGCTTACATAAATCTAATTTTCATGTCTTAAAATTGCTTGGACAATAATCATTCCTAGCAACTCTCCCAAAACCACAGAACCCAATATTTATCCTTAACTTACACAGGACCCTAATCACCTTCCCTTTTGTCTTAGCCAAAGGTAGGAAAAGCTTCGTGAGAATTTGTCAACTGGAAGAGAAAGGCATATCTTGATGACTTTACAAAAATCTTTAGTTACCTCAGTACAAAAACAGTGCTTCTCTGCACATGACTAATAACGTAACGAGTGATCAATCCGCCTCTTTTCTCAGATTTCTTGCATCGTTTTACACGACAAGTTCTGTAATCAATTTCATCAATCAAACATATGTTTCATTTTATTCAGTTTACTTTTTAATAGTTATCATATGAGGATGTATTTTTTCCTATTTCAAATACACCAATTTTTTTTATAGGAATGTTAATTTTTCTGATGTTAAAAGTCTCCTATTGTTAAAGCACTTGATGGACGACATTAGTCACTCAACACCAAACACGTTTGGAACAGTTTTTCTCCATTCCCTCCGAACCATTATTTTCCCCTTCCCTTCCTGGCACAAAGCTCTCCCATGTTACAAATAGGCTACATATTTCATAAATGACTCTTGCCCTCATTTTTCTTACTTTCACTTATTTTTGTATCAACATAGATTTTTTTTATGCCGTTTGGTCTCTCCACTTTTATTTTTATGCTTACTATCGATTCGATTGCAGTGTTATTCAAAGGAGTATTTTCTTTAAGTTCTTTCACAAATAATCTTCCTCCTCCAATTTTCTGCGGGCAATTCGCGTCGATCCTCTATCCGGCACCTCTAATCCTCCTTACTGCGGAAGAGGAAGGACTTAGAAGACGATTTCCCAGCCTCATCTCATGCTATGCTTTCTGGGGGACCATTGAGCAACTGGAAAATTCTGTCCTTTAATTCAAGTGAACCTCGTATGACGTCCCCTCATCGTGTCCCGTTAGTAAACAGAGCTCCTTTGGAGTGTGCCAAAGGGGGAGCGGGGGTGCAATGCAATAATCGCTTGTTGGTCCCTGGAGAGGAATCAGCCTCGACCTCTTAGTCCATACCAGAACCAGGAACACCCTGTCAGGTAAGCCGTGAAGAAGCTGATACTTATTTGCTTTTTTTCCGCTGTAACGACTCATTCGCCTACGCTGAGTCACAGCCTTTAGTATGGAAGTCATCTATCCAGCTGTCCTGATAAGTACGTCCCTGATCTGAAGAAAAGGTGAAAAAATGAAAATAAAAATGGAAGAGAGATCAAACATCAGATTTTGCATAAAGAGCTTTATCGGAAACGAAAATATGTGTAAAACCGTATGAATACCTAGCAATACAAAAGATGTAATATAAAAAGATGAAACTAAAATTGTAAATGTTAGTACATCCCTTGCAAGACAGGGAAGTACAATGGAGAGTGACTCACCAAAGGCATTAAATATTGTAACTAAACTCGAATTCCATCTCGGTCTGGATGATTTCAGTTTTAGATTTAGATTGGTTCACTGAAGGTAAACGACTCTATTCGGGTCAACGTAAAGGAAGTGAATTGAGTAGATAGGAAAGGGACAAGGGCGAAATCAGAGTCGGAAAAGCGGCCAAAAACAATGATAAGAGAGGAGAGAGAGAGAGAGAGAGAGAGAGAGAGAGAGAGAGAGAGAGAGAGCAGTAATCCGTTGCATCGAGAAAAGGTTTTCGGGGAAGGACATGAGGTTAGGACCCGGCTTACAGGTTCCTTGTTTCTCGCTGTTTGTATGTTGTTATGTGGTGTCCTGCTAGCATATAGATATGAATCCCTATAAATTTGCATCAATTCTCTGAAGATAGCCTAGGTAGCAATAAAGTCGACACCGGTCAGGATCCACAACCGTGCTTAATTTCTTTCCTGTTGTGTTTGATATAGGCTTTTATAGTCAAGTGTAAAAGCAATTATCAGTATACATATCATATATATATTATATATATATATATATATATATATATTATATATATATATATATATATATATATATATATATAAATATAAGTATGTATGTATTTTGATGTATACATACCTGTATAATAGAACGGGAGTACTTTGATGACGTTGAGATTTAACTAATGACAGGCAGGCACCTTTGTCAATACAGTGTTTGATGAAATTAGCGAATTCATTTCGGATTCACTAA
>NC_061097.1:57644280-57666148 GCF_015104395.2 Macrobrachium nipponense | reverse complement strand
ATTTATTTATCATGGAAGCATAATTCTTAGATAAATCATTTTATTTGAATGCACAACTCCTCTTTACTGGATACTGGCTACAGGATGATTTGCCTGCTCTAGCAAAAGCTCTCTTACAATGAATTTATTGTTTTTGTTATTCCTTATAAAATATACGATGTGCGATACTTTTATTATTATTATTATTATTATTATTATTATTATTATTATTATTATTAATTATTATATTATTATTATTATTATTATTATTTATTTATTTTTTTTTTTTTGCTCTATCACAGTCCTCCAATTCGACTGGGTGGTATTTATAGTGTGGGGTTCCGGGTTGCATCCTGCCTCCTTAGGAGTCCATCACTTTTCTTACTATGTGTGCCGTTTCTAGGATCACACTCTTCTGCATGAGTCCTCGAGCTACTTCAGCCTCTAGTTTTTCTAGATTCCTTTTCAAGGATCTTGGGATCGTGCCTAGTGCTCCTATGATAATGGGTACGATTTCCACTGGCATATCCCATATCCTTCTTATTTCTATTTTCAGATCTTGATACTTATCCATTTTTTCCTTCTCTTTCTCTTCAACTCTGGTATCCCATGGTATTACGACATCAATGAGTGATACTTTCTTCTTGACTTTGTCAATGAACGTCACGTCTGGTCTGTTTGCACGTATCACCTATCCGTTCTGATACCATAGTCCCAGAGGATCTTTGCCTGATCGTTTTCTATCACTCCCTCAGGTTGGTGCTCGTACCACTTATTACTGCAAGGTAGCTGATGTTTCTTGCACAGGCCCCAGTGGAGGGATTTTGCCACTGAATCATGCCTCTTTTTGTACTGGTTCTCTGCAAGTGCCGGCATTCGCTTGCTAGTGGTTTATGGTTTCATTTTTCGTATTGCACTTCCAACATATGGGAGAGATGTTATTTCGTCTATTGTTCTTTGAACATATCTGGTTCTTAGGGCCTGATCTTGTGCCGCTGTTATCACTCCTTCAGTTTCCTTCTTTAACTCTCCCCTCTGTAGCCATTGCCATGTGTCATCGCTGGCTAGTTCTTTAGTCTGTCTCATGTATTGTCCGTGCATTGGTTTGTTGTGCCAGTCCTCTGTTCTGTCTGTCATTCTCCTGTCTTTGTATATTTCTGGGTCTTCGTCTACTTTTATTAGTCCTTCTTCCCATGCACTGTTTAGCCACTCGTCTTCACTGGTTTTCAGATATTGCCCCAGTGCTCTTTTCTCGATGTTGACGCAGTCCTCTATACTTAGACGTCCTCTCCCTCCTTCCTTTCGTGTTATGTATAGTCTGTCCATATTTGCCCTTGGGTGTAGTGCTTTGTGTATTGTCATATGTTTCCTGGTTTTTCCTGATCTATGCTGCGGAGTTGTACCTTCGTCCATTCCACTATTTCTGCGCTGTATCTGATTACAGGCACTGCCATGTGTTTATGGCTTTTATCATGTTTCCGGCCTTGAGTTTTGACTTGAGTATCGCCTTGAGTCTCTGCATATATTCTTTCCTGATCGTGTTCTTCATCTCTTGGTGTTTTATATCCCCTCGTTCCATTATTCCCAGGTATTTGTATCCTGTCTCATCTATGTGTTTGATGTTGCTCCCCCATTCTGGTAGCTTTATTTATCCCTTCAGTTCTCGTCACTTTGCCTTTTTGTATGTTGACTAAGGCGCATTTTTCTATTCTAAACTCCATCCTGATGTCCCCAGATACAATCCTTACAGTCTGGACTTATGGGTATCTATTTTCTTAATGCTCTTACCATACAGCTTGATGTCGTCCATGAACATCAGATGGTTAATTCTGTTGCCTCTTTTCTTGAGTTGGTACCCGACATCCATCTTCTGTAGTACTTTTGTCATGGGAAATTCAGGGCTACTACGAAGAGTAGTGGGGACAGTGAGTCACCCTGGAAGATCCCTCTCCTGATATTAACCTCTGCTAGTCTTATTCCAGAGCTTGTAAGTATTGTATTCCAGTTGTGCATTGTATTTTTGAGGAAGCTGATGGTGTTTTCCTCTGCCCCATATATTTTCAGCTTCTATTAGCCATGTGTGTGGTATCATGTCGAAGGCTTTCTTATAGTCTATCCATGCCATGCTTAGGTTGGTTTTCCTTCTCCTACTGTTCTTCATTACCATTTTGTCTATCAGGAGCTGGTCTTTTGTGCCCCTACACTTCCTTCTGCAGCCTTTCTGTTGGTGGGGGATGGTGTTTTTGTCTCCTCTAGGTAGTTGATAGAGCCTTTCACTGATGATACCTTTTAGTAAACTTCCACATTATTGGTAGGCAGGTGATAGGCCTGTAGTTACTGTCCATATTTCCCTTACTCTTGTCTTTTTGTACTAAGGATGTTCTTCCTGTGGTCATCCATTTGGGTGCATGGTGATTTGAGATACAATGCATGAGTTGTTCTTTGCTATTCGTGGGTGTAGGGCCTTAAAGTTTTTGAGCCAGTATCCATGGACTTCATCAGGACCTGGGGCTTTCCAGTTTGGCATTTTCTTTAGTTGGTGTCTGACTGTGTCTGTCGTGATCTCTGTGAATCTTGTTTTATTCTCCCTGTTTTCTTCTTCCTTGACTTCCTGGAGCTATGTTGCATGTTGTTGTGTGATACCGGATTGCTCCATATGTTTTCCCAGAGTCTCTTACTTGGTTCGGCTTCAGGAATTTCTGGGTGGTTTTCTTCCCCTCTTAGTTGGCTGTATAGTCTTTTCTGGTTGGTTCCGAATAGCTTTGTTCTGTTGGTATCCCTTATTCCTGTTCATGTACCGTTGGATCTTATGTGCTTTGGCCTTAGGCCTCTGTTTTATATCTTCTATTGTGTTGTTTAATCCCCTCTCTTGTACTTTGTATTTCTCGTTGAGTTCCTCCCTTGTTTTTCTTGCTTTTTAGCCTTTTTTTCTGCCATCTTTTTCAGTTTACTCAAGTCAGATCTCATCACCATGATTTGCTTTTCCAGGCGCCTTTTCCATGGAGGTTGCTGTTTTGGTTTTCGGTTGGGTTGGTTGGTTTGTGTGGTGGTGTGGTGTTCGAATCCCCATCAGTTCTGCTACTAATCTTACTCCTGCATATGCCAAGTTATTTGTTTCTTTGATACTGGTGGTGTGTATTATGCCCATTATTTCAATTGACCTCACTTGTTTTCACCCTTAATTTCTTGGTGTTGTAGGCTTTCATTGAGGGATCTTTGTTCTCTCTGTATCTGGCTCCATCCATTGTCTAATCTTTCTACCCATTCCGTCCTCTCTGTTACTTCGTCGGTGTTGCTTCGTGTGTTGTTGTTTGATACCTCATCCTCCCTGTCGTCTTCTGTGGCATCGTCTCTCAGTTCGTCTTCGTGTAATTCGTTGTCGTGTGACATTTCCCTTTCCAGTTCTTCTCTTTCTGTTGGGAGAGCCAGTTCTTTTTCTTTATGTTCCTTACTTGGTCTGCAGCCTCTGCTCTGTTTGGGGGGTGTTATTCCTCTCATTCCAGATGTTGACCAATCTTCTTCTATATCCTCTCTCCGTCGGGTTGCTTCTGATGTAGCATCTCCATATTTCCTTATTTTCTTCTCTTGTCCATTTCTTCCTTTTTGCTTCTGTAGCTCCAATCTCAAGCTGTTGATTACTGTCGTTGTGGTGATCAGTTGCTGGATGACGACCTCCAAGTACCTGACCGTCTTCCCCTTCAATTGGGTTGAATACCTGGTTGCCGGACGAAGCTCCTCTGTTGCCAGAGGTTCCATTTACGTCGTTATCGTTTAATCCTTCATTTCTTTCCATCATTGCTGAGTTTTGCTATTTAACCCATAGCTGGACCTGCCCCATCAGGGGTAGGTACTCATTTACAGCTGAGTAGACTGAGGAAATTATGGTAAAGATTTCCTTTCCCAAGGAATCAAAGGAGAGCGGTCACCCATCCAATGACTGACCAGCCCCAATGTTGCTTAACTTGACTTAGTCCATTGACGACCTATATTATTATTATTATTATTATTTTATTATTATTATTATTATTATTATTATATTATTATTATTATTATTATCATTGGTGACATGCTATTTTATTTCATATCACCAGTTTTATTGTTACTGCTTCATTTATTTTGATATTTGGTAAGGAGACTATGAATTTAAGAGATCCCTTAGTGCCTAGATCAGAAACTGAATCAAACATTTCCTATCATCTATTAAAATCTATATCCTTTTCTAATAAGGAAATATCAAGAGGCAACAAGGAAGAACTTAATCAATCATAACACTCTTATTGAGTTTAAACTTCGAAAAAGAAATTAAACTTAAATCTGATTTATAATCCCCATCTATTCTATTATTTTGTTATAATTATGATCCCCACTGATGCAGCAATTTCCACAATGAGGAGTTGTGCTCTGTACATCTGGCAAACACACGTTGATGACAGCAGCAGTATCCAGGGAAAGTTTCTCATTTAGTGCGCAGCTATGAAAGCTAGTGATGTGAGATTTTAATAAAAGGAAAACGTTAAACACTTCCTGAAATTCATTACACTTGAAACAACGAGCATCCGAAGCAAAATACACAGCACAGCGAGGGAGGCGATTCATGAGCTATGGGAATCCCGATGTATACCTGTAGCTCATTGTTAACGATGGGGTTCATTCAAGGTGTAAAATAAAGCTGGAACCCACCAGGTCTTCTAAGTCTCTGTCTTGATATTTGCATTTCCTTCCTTGATGTCAGTTAATTATCTACAGTTGATTGCTTTATCTGTTCATCATTAACATCAGGCAATTCTCTGTACTAACTAACGCAGGCTGGGAACAGAAAAAAATAGAATTTGGAAAAACAAGAAAAAAGAAAGAAAACGATATATGGAATGACTAAAGCAAAAATCATAAACAAACGAGGGAACTATATAACAGGGAACAGGAAAAAATTAACGAGGTTTGCTTTGGATTTCTGAGTTCTTGCAAGTGAAATATACTTTGCGTAATACTAAGCACTTGCATAAAATATGTACAAACGATCACCTCAAGCAATGAATCTCATGGACATGCATTAGGGTCCCTTTGAGGATTGCAAATCGATACATGCAACTTTCAATATGCAGAGCGATCACTACCGGTTTCCTACGTAGATGATAATAAAGATTTTAGCAATTTGGAGTTTTCGTATGTTGTGACTTGTCTCTATGGATTGCTGTATAACGATGTATGGCCCAGTTTGTCATAAGGACATGTTTATGGGCTGACTTTATCGCTCAATAGACTAAGCTGACTAACTTTTAGCTTTCCATATTTTTTGTAGTTGACAAAGTAACAGTGGCTTCTGTCCTGTAAGTTGTGAATTATGAGAGACAAAACTGTTCGGAGATTTCTGTAAACTCATCTAAATCAGAACTGTTTAACTGTGGAAATTGAAGATCTAAGAGTTTTTTTTAACCGAAGCAGATGGGAAGCAAATTCTATCATTCTTATCTGCATATTTATGTGAGATTTCACACAAAGGCATCTCGTTCAAAAGAAAGTCTTAGTCTTTAGTCGGATGCACCATCCTTTCTGAGCGAAGCAGAGTAATCAAGAGATTTCCTTGATTTCGTCATTTTCCAACGTGAAAAAATTACTTCTTTTTTTAGGCAAATTAAAACGGAATTTCCTTAACTACTAGAAGTAAAGGCCTTGGATAAAAACGTGGACCAGTCCAAATCAATTATGTTTTGCAAAAGCAAGAGGATTTGAGAATTTAGAAACGTGTATTCCTTATAAAGATAATCTTCAAATAAAAGTATTAAACATTTCTTATCTATGAATGGGAATTAAACATATCGTAATATATGAAAAAAGGTAATTACTAAGCAGGAATTTTGCGAAACGTTTTCGGTAATTAGTAAATCAGGAATTTTTGCGAGGAGTATATCAAAGCTAATTATAAATCCGCACTATAAGCATACTTATCGTTAATCTTAGTTATCAAAGGCACACTATGCCACATTGATATTAGTATATTTATTACTGATCTATAAAGATATTTACGGGAGTTTCTGAGACACGAATAGTATATCAATTTCATAGGCATATTACTAGTATATACATTATAATAATCAACATGCTTATACTGTTCATAATTAATATTCAATGTATAAAATTAATTTTGAATTCATAATTTGTGATATTTAAAGCCCTAAGAGAAAGGTAAGAGAGTAAAGGGAAGAGAGACTGGAATAAACAAGAAATGCTGCACAGTCCACCAAAGGCTGGAAAAGTGGTCTCCAAGGTACTCATAAAAGGAAGTCCTCAGACATAAAACCTGCCCGGATTGCTCTCTCTCTCTCGCTCTCCCCTCTCTCTCTCTCTCCCCCGACCCCCTTTTCATTCCCCCCCCGCTCCCTGGGGCTCCTCCCATCTCTCTCTCTCTTCTCATGGATTGAGCTTGTGGAGGAAGTGCAAAGCTGGCAGTCTATCCATATACAGAAGTAATTTGCGGTGTTCTCTCTAACATTTTCTTACCGGTTAATAAAGTCTTGAGAAACATCTTGAGGTTTTGAGAGTGGGGTTCTTTTATTTCATTAATATTTTCCTCAGGTCTACATTGACTGGAAAAGCTGTGTTTTCTTCACGTTTTCTTTGTAACGAATCGAAAACTATTCTATTTATTTATCTGAAATTAATTTAAAAAATCTTAGATATTTCAATCAATATATTTTTTTATTTGAATATTAATGAGAATTACTTTACCTAATTTTGTTTTTAGCCGGATTGATGAGAATGACTACCCGATCTGAGATATTACATTTTTCTCGATGTTTTAAAGGATAATTCTTTACAGCTCTATGTCTTTATTAATAGAGAGAGCGTGCAGCCGTATGTGGAAATCGTTCATAACTAAGGATTTCATTGACATCTAAGGTACAGTTCAATGACTGATAAATGCTAAAAAAAAAAAAAAAAAAAAAAAAAAAAAAAAAACAAAGACTGGAGCCTTTACTTGGTATGTTTGCCATAACATAGGGCATCATATATTTTTCTAAGTTTCATTTCACCCTTATCGCCATTACAGTAAAAAAAAATAAATAAATAAATAAATAAAAACAGAAAAAAAAAGAAAAAAAGCAGGCCCTAAAAGCTGGCTCTGTGATTTCGATCTATGCTGAAGATACGCGGTAGCAACACGGTAATATTTTGGCAGAATGTTTCAATGGACCCATGATGAATTAGGAAAAGATATGCTCTGCATGAATGGGCATTTAAAATGGCCGTTGTGGGAAGTGGTTCAGTTTAGAGTGGGAAACTAATGGCAGAAATTACTTTGAAAATTATGTGTAACAGACTTAAGTGAAAATATAGGTGTTTTAGAGACTTGTTTTGGGAACAGGAATCATTTCCATGTATCTATTTTGTATAAAGCAATTATTTGCCTGCTTCGGGGTGGAGGTGATGCTTAATTGGATTGATATGCAATTTTTCATAGTTTAAATTTCCACGAGTCGTTGTTAAAATTGATAATTAATCTTTAGTTTTATAATTTAGGATTACATTAAACAGAATAGGTAAAGGTGTGAGAAAGAGAGCTAGATACCAACTGATCTTAGGTAAAGGGGTTATATCAGTGTACGACAGGTCTTAACAGCGGTGGCAGCGGTAGGTATAAAGTTTGAAAGCCAGTTCGGGTTATAGAGAGAAAAAGGGGAAATAGGTATGTAGTTTTGGATGAAGATATGGCGGTAATAAAGTTAACACACACTTCTAAGACTAAAAAAAAAAAAAAGTTTAATGTTAATTTGCGGGTTGGGTTAACGAGTTTGAAACATGTGGATGGGTTCCTATAGAGTTTTTTGCTAATGTTCCTTGGGACTCTTTTCATTGTTAAGAGATGAGTTTCTTTTAAAGCGGAAGTAAAATACTGTTTGCATTACTTATGGCTTTATTTTACCATTTGTAACGAGAAAAAGATTTGAGGAAGACTTATTAATATGTTTTACAATTCACTATTGAGGGATCAAGGATGATTTAGAGGTGACAATTGCTTCGTTACCAGTAAGTGCACCACTACACTTTAATAGTGGGGAGACCAATTCTTTCTTTGTTAGATGAGATTAAATCCCATGAGCAAGAGGTAAGAATGAATAATTTTCTTCTTTTTTAACTGATATTATTTACATTTTGGGGGTGTTATAGAGTCTAATTTGAAGAAGGCAGCTTATGATTGGGAGTTTAATGAGTTTTCACTGGTGGTGCTTTATATAGCCACTTATGGGTTAATAACAGTATATTTAATGGAAAGGGGTTAATTGTGGAGATACCTATAGGGGGTCGAGGATTACAACCTTTTTCCCAGTACATATGGACATTGAAATTGGAATATAGTTTCAAAGGGTTGTGAGTTTCAATTGACCCGTGACTTGACTCCGGCGAACTGTTCCTTTAGACCAATCCTCAAGGCCTACCGGGGGATGTCATTAGAAATGTCTTCATCAGTCTTTACTGAGGATGCAGACTGATGAAGCTGTGCCACGATAGGTCGTCTTGGTTTCTTCTAGAGGGTTTGCAGCTTTTCGATGGAGGGTACAGACTTGTGTATAAGACTTTCTTGTCCTCGGTAAGTGGATCTACGGCTCATCAGCGACGATCTTCATAGTAAAGCACGTACATAATCAGCACGGGGTTGAGGTACTCTGTGACGGAGGTTACTGAATTGCCACATTTGACACAAGTAGAGTACCTAGTCCATGTTGAGAGGATGACTAACCATACTTTCGTTCAATGGTGCATTACTGGTCATTACGGTGATCCTGGTTGTGGCAGTTGCTTTGAGGCACTAGAAAATCTGTTGCTTCAAGGAGAAGCTGGCTCTAAAATTGCGTACGACCGTTAATCATAAGTCTGTACCATAGAAGGGAATAAGGACAACCCGTTAAATATATGAGGAGGTATTTGTAACAAGGAAACGTTTTGCCATGTTCAGAGTCTTGGAGGTGTCTAGGGAGTTTGATTCAGTGCTTAGCATACAGTCAACTTTAGGATTCAGCGGTGTCAATCTCTCTGAAGCCGCCTGGAAATAAATCATGTGGAAACGAAAGTAGATTCAACAATTAATCATCGGCGACCTGAACATTTTTTGGAGAGTGCCCGAATACAATGTCAAAGGTCCGAGGATGGAGGTTTCCACCTAAGTAGTATGCAGTCTTTTGATCTGGTTTTAATAAGATTGTGAGTGGGTGAAAAAAGAAATGTATATTCATATGTTTTGTTGCAAAATCGGTAAAGTGTGAGGGCTTTGGCAAATATTAATTCACTCCTTTGTGCAAAACAAAAGTGGCTTAACGTCTGTAGGACACATTAGGGAGTTGAATTTCCCTCTGCTGAGATTAAGTGTTCAACTTTAAAGTTTGCTAATTTAAAAAAAAAAAAAAAAAAAAATCCGTTATTGTTTAGTGATTTATCTTCAGTTCTTTTGTTTATCAGTATTTTTGGCATGCTATGAAATATTGTGATGTTATTCATAATTTTTTTCAACTTTTATGGGTATTGTTCTTTGGCAGAATGTTTCAAGGGACCCACGATTAATTAGGGAAGATATGCCTCTGTATAAAAAGGGAATTTAAAAGTGGCGATGTGGGAGTTTGTCATTTAAGATAGAACTAATGACAGGATTAGTCCCCATAGATCATGCTTGCCATGCAATTGATTACTTTGCTTTTGGGGTAATGAATGATTAATGGGTTTAATATCCACCTTCCTAATTTCAATTATCACTTCATTTATTGTTAAACTTACTTATAAACATTAGTTTGTAATTTATTATTTGATTTACGCACCTTAGGCAGAACTAGGTAAATGAGAGAGAGAGAGAGAGAGAGAGAGAGAGAGAGATATAGAGAGAGAGAACTTCTCGGCTACAAGCTACTAGATACCAACTGAGCTCAGGTAGGGCCTTTTGCCAGTGTACGGGGGCAGGGCTTAAACACAATACACACAGATATTAGTATATTATATATATAATATATATATATATATATATTATATATATTCTATATATATATATATATATATTATGTGTGAGGGAGGGGATGGGAAGAAACTGAATGACTGGGAAAACTTAGGCGAATAATAATTCTCTCCCAATATTTTGTATGGACAAACTCAGCGGAAACTCACATGTTCATAGTCAAATAAAAACATTTACAACATTAAAGAAAAACTTTAAAAAACAGATGCCGTAAAAATAGGCAAAACAGAAAAAAAATGCTCTAACGAGGTACTAATATCTTTAAAAAAAAATATCACTTGATACAGACAGTAAGATTTTAACCGAAGCAAGATAAATAGGTATTTATTCAAATGCACAGGAGTAACAGGAGCCTGAGGGTACTATAAAGAAAATAAAACAACAATTTAAAAAAGATTGATAAATGAGTTATCATTTGTGACACTTATGACAACAATGCTATATTCACCGCAGAGAGTTGTTTCTGCAGCGTAGAATAATTCAAACGGACACATACATCAACACACAGACCCAATACAACGGAAGTATTTGCGTTTATTTATAGTAGCACTGGATGTGTCTTGTGAATCAATGTGTATAAGAGAGAGAGAGAGAGAGAGAGAGAGAGAGAGAGAGAGAGAGAGAGAGAATGTTATTTTTATTTTCATTAGGCTTTGGCCAATGCATACTCAAAAGCTAAAGTTTCATTGAAATATGACACGTCATTGAAATACCGCAACCTGCACATTTTACCTTCATTTGGGATTAAAAACTGTATCAAATTCATTTAATTTCACCAGCTAATTAATCCGGAAAAGTATTCGCCAGGTTTTCCATACAAAAGCTTTTTAATAAAGTTCGTCCCATTTTCCTCCTTTAAAGCGGGTTTTACATGCCCAATTGAAATTTTAATTGTTTATTGCAAGTATTTTGCAATCTAAGATATCGTACAATATTAATATAGAATTTCGTTAAAATAAAAGTAGATGAGGTAATTCTAATGTAATTTGACTTAATTTCATCTGTAGTTCTGGCAAACGAGTTCTTCCCCTTTCTCCCTCTCTTAGTTGCTATCGGGAAAACGGAAAAATGCCTCTCTCTTCTTACCACTCGACCAGCCTTACACCACTAATAAAGCAAAGGCAATTCTTGTTAACAGTTTGTGACTTGTTTCCTTCGTATTCACCAGTAGCACTCTTTTTTCTAAGTTTATCATAAGAGTTCCTGTTATCTTTCAGGCCATGATTTTCTTTTCAACCTGAAATTTCGACTCATTGTCACCAGCTATTACCATAAACAAAATTCACTCATTTTACAGTTTTCTTTAACTCCTGCTCTTATCGTGCACATTGGCGCCTACATTTCATCGATTGATTTCCAAAAAAGGAATCAAGCAATATAAATTCATGTTTATTACTTTCTGTTTCATACCGAACGTTATATGATGATTTATACATTTATTTACAGCCACAATGCACTTTTTTTAGTAATCTTATTACTTGATACTTAATACCATTTTATTGTGCTTGCAAATGTAGTGATCTTCAAAAACAATAAATGCCATTATGCTAAGTTAATGAAGTATCTTTAAGTAGATCCAGTAGGAATGCCTAATGACGATAAGTTCTAATTAGCGACATATCTGCCCAGGTCATTCATTGCCTGTACCACCTCGTTCTTCCAGCACAGAGTGACGACATAAAAATACCTTGTGCAATATTATTTTCTTTCTGGAGACATTAAAATATTTGAAATTTTTCTTAGTTACGAAAAAGACTACCAAGCGAACGCTCTAAAAAATCAAATTTCTATTTACGAGTGATTTGCACAGACGACTGTAGTTCCTATGAATATATAGTGTAGAAGTGTGTAAAAACTTCCTTTTTAATTTTTATTGAACAACAATATATATTCTCTCTAAATAAATGTATATTGTTTTCTTCTACAGCGGCTGTAAAAGAATTCACCTTTACATTATTTTGCTACTGTATATGAGATGATGCATGAGGATATATCTTAAAGAATACCCCACAACAAAGAATATTTTCATAGAGTTGGAACTAGCAGATATAGTTTTTTTTCTAGAAGCATAAAGAAGGCCTTTAAAAAATGACTACCGAATCAATCTAATAACATCTAAAACGCAAAATGATTTTCCGTCAATAACCAATCTAGACAAACGACTGATAAAATGAAACCAAAATACTTTAAAAAACACAAATTACTTCATATTACTGGAATAAAGACATTAGACTACTTCTTGGGTTGCGATGGACTGGCAGCCTTTTTTTATAGTTGCAGCGGAGTAGCTAACCTCTTCCACGAGAGAGGAGAGAGAGAGAGAGAGAGAGAGAGAGAGAGAGCCTGGTAGTTTTATGGATAAAGCTTCTCTTCTTTTATGAGTACCTCGAGTAAGAGGTCCCTCAGAGATCACTTCACCAGACGTTCATGGCCAGTGCAACATTTCTTGCCTTTTATAAAATCTCCTCTCTCTCTCTCTCTCGCCTGACTTTATAGCAGACGAATAAGGAATTAAAAAAGATGGAATATTACAACGGAATCTTTCTGTGCGTTAAATATCAATGCGATTATCAATATGCATATAAGTTATCTTATATATATATATATATATATATATATATATATATATATATATATATATATAATATATATATAAAGTATATATATATATATATATATATATATATATATATATATATATATATATATATATATATATATATGTATATATATGTGGATATGGGAAGCGTTGCTATCAACTAACATAAAACAAAGAGTTATAAGAGATGTATGAACTAGTATTTGTCCGTTTATTATTATTATACATGCTGACGTTTCGAGGACACAGCCTCATTTTCATAGCTGAAAGACACATTCATAATATATGAAAATGAGACAAAGACTCAGAATCAAGATATTTACAAATTAAAAAGCATTAGAAATAAAAAAAAATAAAAATGAAAAAAATCTATTATTCAACAGACATAATGCAAGAAACAGACCGCTACCTTTCATGAGGGAACCAAGGACCTAATGACATAAAAAACGAGACAGTGGGCACACTCAAGACAAGTATAGCGTTGTATTGCTATTTGAGGTGAGATGACTGTGGAGAGATTTTAAAAATGTTTATCTTCAACCTATCTTGTTTAGAGTTTTTGGTATGATCACGTACATTAGAAAACTCTGGATTAGTTAATGTATTACCTATTCTGTAACTAACTCCCGGATGACAATGAATTTTGACTTTTAGTAGGCGACGAGAAGCCCCACATATATCCCCATCTTACATTTGGGGCAATTATATAAATAAATGACATTGGAAGTTATCAGGGAGTTTAGTTTGTCTTTATGTCTAAAAAAAGAAGCTCAGGGGTTCTTGGGTATAACTCTACTGTTAACTGCCGGAAGGTGTCGGTGAATAAGGTTATTTGGCTGAATATAAAAAGACTTATCATGAATAAAAAGAATTCTAGAGTAAAATGCCAGCTTGGGTACAGTAGGAATATTAAAAACAGGAACAAACTTACAATTTAGAAAATTATACAATTGTTTACAAAAAAAAAGCTTGGATGGGTAGCAATTTTAAAAAAAAATAGTTCTGGAGAGATGAGATTTCTTGGTGGAAACCAAACCAAGTGGAGGATAAAGTATAGACCCTGTGGAAGAGAGCACTTAGGGAATTTAATTCATTTAATAAGGGCACTAAAACCTTAGTCATTTTATAATTAGGGGTTTCGTAGAAAGTTAGAATAGGTCTAATAGGGACACCGCCCTTATGCTCCTTGGACAAATCATACATTGTTCCATAAGAGCCACCAGTGCTCATCAAACTCTGGTAAGTGTCATTGTCCAATTTTCTTATTGCCAAATAAACATTTTAGGAATCTAATGATACGATCTCCTAATCGAAAAATAGTAGCAAAATAAGATGGCTAAGTTTTAGTGACCCTATTGAATGAATTTTCTATGAATAATTATTCAGTGAAAAAATTCCGAACATTTAGGGACAACGTTTCTTATGCAAGATTCTGATTTATTTATGGTAAGCTTGGGTGTCGAATCTCTTTTTATCAATGTCCCTGTGGAAGAGACAATAAAAATAGTCTTAGACAAAATTTTTACCAAACGAGATATTTTGTTTCAATAATTCTAAGAAAATGTTGCAACTGGCAGTGCAGGACACTGCCTTTATTTTTGATAATACAGTTTACACTCAGGTTGAAAGTATGGCCATGGGCAGTCCTCTTGGCTAAGTTTTTTCTAACATCTTTATGTGCCAACTAGAGGAACAGTGCTGGATAACTGTCCCCTCTCTTTTCTGCCTTTATTTTGCAAACGACACATGGACAACACCTTTATACTTTTCTGAAATAAAGAACAAACTGACCAGTTTCTTAAATATGCTAATCTAGCCCATCCCAACATTATGTTCACTATTGATTACGAAGACAAAAATAAAACTTGTATTTTTGGATATACTTGAGTCCTGTAAACGAGCAGGCTTCTGTACTTCTGTTTTGATGGTTTAGGTACAAATTTTAAATTTTTTATAGCAGTTGTCATTTTAATTTTGAATTAAATTCCTTAAGTACTCTCTTTCCACAGGGCCTATACTTTACCTTCCACTCATTTCTCCAGAACTTTTTTTTTGTAGAAAATTGGTACCCATCCAAGCTTTTTTTTTATAAACAGTTGTAAAACTTTCTTAATTGTAAGTTTGTTCCTGTTTTCACTTAATATTCCCTACTGTACCCGCTGGCATTGACTCTAGTATTCCTTTTATTCATAATAAGTCTTTTTATGTTCAGCTAAATGACCTTATTCACCGACACCTTCCGGCAGTTAGCAGTAGAGTTATACCCAAGAACCCCTTAACCTTTGCTTCTTTTTTTAAACATAAAGACAAACTTGACTCCCTGAGGACTTCCAATGTCGTTTGTTTATACACTTGACCCAAATGTAAGGTGCGGAAATATGTGGGGGCTTATCGTCGCTTACTAAACGTTATAATTGATTATCATCGGGGAGTGTCATGGAAACATATATTAAAGGAAAGGAAAATGTATCTTCTTCGAGTAGGTCTGCAGCAAGGAGGCATTTCCGCACGTGTTTGAGGCGTCTGTTAGAAACGCTGCGTTTGAATATGACAAAACATTTTGTCGAGACCCTTCTAAAACGTTCCTGTCGAGGGACGGTGAACGTTCGCTTGTTGATGCCCGCCCGAAGTCGACGCATATAGATATGTATATATATATATATATATATATATATATATATATATATATATTATATATATATATATATATATATATATATATGAATAACTCTGAGGAAGTAGAGAATCAGATCATCAGAGATAAGAGAAGAAGGAAGAGGCAAAAGGATAAGAGAGATATAGGACGCACGAGAGAGAAAGTGGGAATGGAAACAAAGTCCGTAGTCAGAGAGAGAGAGAGAGATCCCGACGTTGAGTAATCTTTTCAAAGAAGAAACGTCCTACAAGTGGTTTAGAGGAGTAACCGGTCCTTCAAGTTTCAAGACTAAGCATTCCTTCCTGCAAGTACAAAGATAAAAAGCTGCCTGAAGTTTCTACTGCCCCCTTTTGTGAAGCCTTCAACTTCGAGCACTGTTCTCCACAGCTGCAATCCTGACCACAGCACGTATTTCATTACCGCACTGTCTCCCCCTTTCACATATTGTCAGACTTAATTTTGTTATATAAATAGGAGAAAACCATTCTGTATTTATTTTTGTTAATAAGCTTGTAAATAAAAACTTTTTGCTTCTGTTTGAGTTTCTTTCTATATTCGTATCCCGAGTTTCAATTGTTGGTGTTGAATTCTTTTGGTGTTTATTATAGTAAAGAACCTGAGCGTATGCTTCATCCTTAACAGGGAGTTAGTTACAGAAAAAAACAGGTAATACATTAACTAATCCAGAGTTTTCTAATGTACGGGATCATGCCAAAAACTGTAAACAAGATATTGAATACAGAACAGGTAATACATTAACTAATCCAGAGTTTTCTAATGTACGGGATCATGCCAAAAACTGTAAACAAGATATTGAATATAAACATTTTAAAATTCTCTCCAGGGCCACCTCACCTCGTCAGTTAGCAATAACTGAATCTTTATACATTAAGAAGCTTGTTAGCTCTTTAAACAACCAAACTACCTCCACAACACTATCTCATGAATGAAAAAAGGTCTCTTACTTCTGAGATGTGATCTCCTGTTTTTTGTGAACTTGTTCCATTTAATTGACACAGTTGATGATCCAGCATTGGGTGCCAGAAGTGGCCTTTTTTTTTGCCCCTGGTCTCCACAGTTGATACCGATGCCATCTCTGACAACGATGGCATAACAATGGCGCCTTACATACACGCGACCGTCGTTTTTTTTGTCAACCACTCTCCCTTCTATATCTATGTCTCTTGTTCCTACCTCTTTTCGGCTTCCTTCTCCGTCATATTTCCCGAGGAAAGTTTAATAATTAAACTTCAGTCAATTTTGCTCTGCTTTAAATCATTAACATTTATTGTACAATATGATAGCTTTCTTTATATAGATGTCATAGCAGCTCTGCTTGTCAGGATATTAGCAGGAATAAGAAAATTGGCCGAGATGAACAAATAGAGAAATCGATTGGAAAATCTAAAGACAGTCTTTTTATAATCAAGAAACGTCGATAAAAAGGAGATGATAGACAAATGTCGGTATGGAAATCAAGAAATCGTCATTTTATATGACAAAAAGAATAAATTATATATTTTTTTTTAAACATAACCAGCTACCATCTCTCTTAGCGAATCCGAAATGAATTCGCTAATTTCATCAAACATTGTATTGGCAAAGGTGCCTACCTGTCATTAGTTAAATCTCAACGTCATCAAAGTACTTCCGTTTCTATTATACAGGTATATATACATAACATACATATATATATATATATATATATATATATATATATATATATATATATATATATATATATATATATATATATATATATATGTGTGTGTAATATATATATATATACATGCATATATATATATATATATATATATATATATATATATATATATATATATATATATATATATATATATATATATACCGATAATTGCTTTTACACTTGACTATAAAAGCCTATATCAAACACAACAAGGGAGAAATTAAGCACGGTTGTAGATCCTGACCGGTGTCGACTTTATTGCTAACTAGGCTATATTCAGAGAATTGATGCAATTTTATAGGGATTCATATCTATATGCTAGCAGGACACCATACAAACAGCGAGAAACAAGGAACCTGTAAGCCGGGTCCTAACGTCATGTCCCTCCCCGAAAACCTTTTCTCGATGCAACGGATTACTGCTCTCTCTCTCTCTCTCTCTCTCTCTCTCTCTCTCTCTCTCTCTCTTATCATTGTTTTTGGCCGCTTTTCCGACTCTGATTTCGCCCTTGTCCCTTTCCTATCTACTCAATTCACTTCCTTTACGTTGACCCGAATAGAGTCGTTTACCTTCAGTAAACCAATCTAAATCTAAAACTGAAATCATCCAGACCGAGATGGAATTCGAGTTTAGTTACAGTATTCAATGCCTTTGGTAAGTCACTCTCCATTGTACTTCCCTGTCTTGCAAGGGATGTACTAACATTTAAAATTTTAGTTTCATCTTTTTATATTACATCTTTTGTATTGCTAGGTATTCATACAGTTTTACACATATTTTCGTTTCCGATACAGCTCTTTATGCAAATCTGATGTTTGATCTCTCTTCCTTTTTAATTTTCTTCTTCCTCTCATCTTTTTCCTTTCTTCAGATCAGGGACGCACTTATCAGGACAGCTGGATAGATGACTGCCATACTAAAGGCTGTGACTCAGCGTAGGCGAATGAGTCGTTACAGCGGAAAAAATGCAAATAAGTATCAGCTTCTCCACGGCTTACCTGACAGGGGGTTCCTGGTTCTGATATGGACTAAGAGATCGAGGTAGATTCCTCTCCAGGGACCAACAAGCGATTATTGCATTCCCCCCCGCTCCCCTTTTGGCACAGTGCAAAGGAGCTCTGTTCACTAACGGGACACGATCAGGGGACGTCATACGAGGTTCACTTGAATTAAAGGCCAGAATTTTCCAATTGCTCAATGGTCCCCCAGAAAGCATAGCATGAGATGAGGCTGGGAAATCGTCTTCTAAGCCCTTCCTCTTCCGCAGTAAGGAGAATTAGAGGTGCCGGATAGAGGATCGACGTGAATTGCCAGAAGAAAATTGGAGGAGGAAGACTGATTGTGAAAGAACTTAAAGAAAAAACTCCTTTGAATAACACTGCAATCGAATCGATCAGTAAGCATAAAATAAAAGTGGAGAGACCAAACGGCATAAAAAAAAATCTTTGTTGATACAAAAATAAGTGAAAGTAAGAAAAATCGAGGGCAAGGGTCATTTATGAAATATGTAGCCTATTTGTAACATGGAAGAGCTTTGTGCCAGGAAGGGAAGGGGAGAATAATGGTAGGAGGGAATGGAGAAAAGTATGTTCCAAGGGTTAATGCAAGGCATTGAAAATAAATAAAAGACTTATAAATCTACCAATAAACGATGCTTACGAATATTAAAGAGTAAATAAACCTATAGAGGCCTGAAAAAGAATAGAAATGTTAGTGAAAGGAAAGAAGAGATACCCATAAGTAGTTCCGAAGAAATTATTATCAACTACAGATTCCCTTTCAGTTAACAATATATGACCAAAATATATTAAATCTTAGCAAACGAATTAGATATTAAAGGGCATTTGTAGCTTAATGCGTGTAGATCACGGTGATGTGATCAGATCATAAATTGGCTAGTGCGACAAAAGCACTACATTCACAAGATCGAGAGGGATGACGCTGACTCCAAAACAACGAATACCTGAGCGAAACAGGGATTGTAGGCGAGAGGCGGCGTTAAAATATGTCCTCTCGTGGTAGCTGTGTGGTTAAAAGCGCTTCACTGTACGTCTTGGTTCCTGGTTCGCGACCGGGAGACGAAATTATTATCAACTAGAAATTCCCCCTTCAGTTAACATATATGAAAACTTAATTCTGATGTAAAGCGAATTAGATAACAAAGGACATTTGTAGCTTTTTGCATATATATATATAATAATAGTATATATTATAATATATATATAATATATATATATATATATAAATATCTATTATAATAATATAATGTGTGTGGTGTGTGTGTGTGCGGTGGTGTGTTGTGTGTGTACTGTTGGTTAGGTTTGAACAAATCCTGTTCGAGGGACGTCCCCCCCCCAAAGGCCTTTCTTTTAAGGTAAGATATTTTTGAGCCCAGCTAATTCATTTACGAAAACCTATTGTTAATGTTGAATGAAGCTCTTAGAATTAATGTCACATTTTTTTCATCTGCAGTGCGAGGTGGGCTGAAATCCTAAGTGGTTTTTATCAAACTATGATTTTGAAGTTTCTTTTCCGTTTTACGAATAGAAAAACAAAAAAGGGGGGGGGGGGGGGGCATTGTAATTAGTAATAGTTAACTTTTTGAAAAGTACTAAAACCCTTCCGTTATTTGATTTTTGCCGTTTTTGTCTATGTTTGAGCCTTTGTTTGTTTTAGGGAATATGCCACTCTTAAAATTTACAAGACGATGGCTGCTCTCTTTCTTGGAAAAGGGTTTTATCAAACGGATATTCGGGATTATTATAGGAGGCGGACATTGCTCGTTACCTTTTCCTATGTCCTCTTCTTATTCCCTTCTTCACTCTCTTCTTTCTCTCTCCTCTCTCTCCTCATCGCATCACATTAGTCATCTCTCTCGTCTTCCTCTCTTCTCTCTCTCTCACATAGGACAACTTATTCACCCCTTTGTGGTCTTTCCATGATCCACGCATTCGGGTGCGGTAATTATGTTTGGAAGCGGGGGAAGAAATGCCTTCTCCTCCATTAGTTAATGATGTTCAGGATTACAAAATCTTTTCGCCCATTATTTAGTCCTTTGGTGTCCCACGATTATTCATTGCTTTTGAAGAGTTTCAGACGATTTAATTGCTCCTCTCTCTCTCTCAATCTCTCTCTCTCTCTCTTATCTCCTCTATCTCTCTCTCCTTTTCATCTTCAGAAACTTTTTCCTTTGCCTTTGTTTCTTAAGCATTTTGAACTCCTCCTTAATCTTTCTCCTGACATTTTGCCCTTAATCCTTAATTCGTTCCCATTGGACCTCGAGTTTACAACAAAAAGGTTTTTAAGTAAACGAAAGGAAAGTTCAGCCCATTCATTCAACGGGAGGCTGACCCTCCAGCCTTCTCCAATATTTCTTCCTCTCAGGTTATCCATGGACACCCTAGTTTCTCTCTCTCTCCCCCCTCTCTCTTTTTTTTATTTTTTTTTTGATTTTTTTTGCTCCCTTGTTATGCATTTCTGTTTACTCATTTTACCTTTACCAATAAGTTCATGGGGAAATTTACGCGGACCCCGCTTAGCCAATTTAAACTTCTCTGCGGCGGCTTCCTAAAATGCGGTTATTTTCCCTATCAACATCCTAATTCCAAGGGTCAGATTAAAACTGGCCAAGCATGAAGTGACGGTGGAACGGTACATGACCCTCTCATGCGGTTTCATATCTGCATGTTTTTTAAGGCGTAAGTAGATTTCAAAATAAAAAAACAAAAAAAATGGTGTGCTTTTTTTTTCGAATGATCTATTTGTCCATAATGTCAAAGTTTTTGAATTTTTCAGGTTCATATTTGCTCTTTAGTCTTTCCATCTCCTGCACTGCGTTTGGCTTTTTTGCATGGCCTTTTCTGTCCTCATAGTTGTTTTTACTTTGTTTTTCTATTGCAATCTTTCTTTACAAGTTGAGTGTCGACAAAAAAATAATTGGTTCATGATGACTATCAATGAAAATGATCTTAAGATAAATTATATTTTTGTTCTACATTCTTAATTGTGGAAACAAAAATAATTGAAGGATTAAGTCAACGTCGCAAAAGATATATTCCGGTTATTTAAAGTTGGAACAATCAAGATGGAAAACGAAAGGTAGAATGGTGAAAGTAATTACTCTGGAATTATTGTATATCGTGGAGAAGGACACCTGCCACCATGGAGCTTTTGAAGAATCCAGGGAAGGCTACTGATGGAATAAGCGCCATAATGAAAAAAACACAGGGGGTCAATGAAAAAAAGCACATAGAAGAGTGTTTGCTGTGCCAGAGTTTTCTATAGGTCGGATACTGACTTTGGATGTTTAGGTTGGGTTCAAAAGTCAAAAGTCAATTGTTCTATCACCGGAAATTTCACCGTGAACTGGATATCATCGGGAGACTTCAGACTTTCCTATTATCACTGTAATTTGAAGAAACACTGGCCAGACCAATCGGATATCACTGTGTTTACTACATCATCCCCGACGACCTTCGGAAATCACCGTGATCACACATTCAGTATCCGACTTACCAAAACGATCTGGAGGGCGGGGTGAGGCGTCCAGGCACTGGAGAGGATGCTTGATGGAGATCGGAGGAAAATTCTAACGATGCCGTCATTGCCCAGTGATTGGGGATAAAAGATTAAGGGAAAAGAAAAAATGAGAAAACCTGAGAAAGTAAATGGAAAAGAAACAGTAAGAGAAAATCTCATAGCGAAATGGTGATGGAAGTGAGGGAAAAAAAGAAAAAGTAACTAAAACTATAGAAAATTGAATTAGTAAATGAACAAAGAAATAAAAAACGAATGCTGACAAAGCAAGAAAATAAGAGAGGGGATTTTAATCACAAAGAGAAGTCAATACTTGAGAGGGAAAACCTGTTTTGAAAAAAAATCTTTTTTTTAGAAAAGCTATTGAGCCATTTGAAACTTTTTAGAAGAGGATGC
>NC_061097.1:57626780-57639280 GCF_015104395.2 Macrobrachium nipponense | reverse complement strand
AAATTTTGTCAGCATTATCAATTACCTAAACCCGATAGTTTTAATTTTTATAGAGTAAAATGATCTAGCCGACGCCATGGCCAATAATTACGAGCCAGATGTTGAAAAACTTTCATTACGTAAAGCAAGGTAAACAAACACCTTTTGACTAAATGTTGCCCCGCCCATCCACCAGACAGAAATGCCATCGGCTCTGAAACCCAAAGACTTTATGAATGGCGGAAACGATACATAGATGTGGGTGGGGTATCAGTGCTACCGTATAGTAATACTACTGTAAGAAGTACCGCAACAGTATAGCAGTAATATACATGAATTAAACGTTTAGACCAACTGCTGGGTCCTTGAGGATCATTTAGCACTTCTTACAACTACTCGAGAAATTAGTTTTATAGCCAGAAGTTAAAGTTTCTAATCCAACAATGCCCATGGTAGCCTTCAGTGTTATCCTGAATTATAACGAGGCGAAAGTGGGTGGAGCCTCATGAAGTCGCCATTCTGACGATAATTATTGGTGAGGTTTAAAGCCAATATACGGTACCCGGCTATTTTTTTTTCAGTAAATAGGTAGACAGCAATAAATAAAAATTCTTGACATTGGATATAGCAGTTATCAAATCAGCTTGTCTACTATGTTTTTGGTAATTACCAACTATTCCCTACATCTTGTCAATCTGATTGTGACCTATAAAGTAGACTGTAATTTCTTTGGAAACTTATTTCGGGAGTTAGACTAATAATCGAAGTGTTTTTGTATTTATTAACATATTTTGTTGGTTTGTTCATTATGACAATTATCAGTGGGGAGGTTCCAGAGTTCATAAAGGTGTACTGCTTTGCTTGTATTTAAATTTGTATGTCATTGTTGCCAGAGGTTTAGCCTTCGTTACGTATAGCCAATCATCCATCGAGAAAGAGGGAAGAAATGCTGTCATAAGTTACGTAACGAGTGCGTTCGAAACCTTTTCTCTGAGTAAGTTGGCCTGTCTTCAAAAAAGGTCACTTTTACATTATAAGTACCAAATTTATTCAACCTACGTAGTGCAGAATACACTCAAAATTTATGTGTTGATATAATATGTATTCTGAATAAGCGTTATATTATGAAATGCATAGATAAAAAGTATTGTTCGAAAAACCGTGTTACAGAGGCCCTGAATCTCATAGTAGGTAGAGATTGCTTAAGAATCATTCCAGATAAGACTACTAAACACAGTGATATCTCTCTAGCCATAAGTTAATGCACAAATTGGAGGGAATCACCTTGTTCTGCTCACTTCTTGGCAAGGGGCATGAGTTACGTCATGCATTGTTCAAGAATTACACAATGGATATAATTCGGTCATTGTTTAAGTCGAAGGGACAGATAATTTACTTGAGTTGGGAGATAAGAGAGAGATAATTGAGTCAAAAGAAACAGTACACTAGCTAGCACCCCTTTCCCGTCCGGGGACATACCGTGTTTGTTTCCTTGTACTGATTGCACACACAACTATAGAATTTTTGAGAATCAGTGCTTCTCTTGGGCGGTGTCCAGTAACACGGTCACGATTGGTTCAGTGCTTGTGAAGAATGAGTTCCAGCCTGCCGCGGTTTGATTGTTAAACTGGACAGAGCTTCGCTGTGATGAAAGCCGTCTTACTGTCGGCGTAAGGTGCTGTGGCCTAATAAGTCTTCTGATGCTTCTCAGGGCTTGGCTCCAGGCGCTGGCTGACATTAGCTGTGACCTCTAAATTAGGGAGATGGTGAACTGCCAGTAAAAAGTGAGGAAAAGGCAGTGAGGTTTTAATCAAAATTTTAAGATCTAAACAGAAAAAAACAGTAAACTGTTCCAGATGCTGACACTGGAGAAGTGTTATGGGCCCGACCCTTTGAAGGTAGTGAGCAACTTTTGATTCGACCTGTCACTGCAATCATTGGTACGATATTTTCCCCCTTAACTCTTAAAAGTTAGCCATCCAGAGCCATGAAAAACTAGATTATTTTTCATTGATTTCTTCCCACTAAGATAAATTCCAGTTCACCACCTCAACTTCAAGCGCAAATATTATCGCTTGCTCTCCCTGGCACCATCCACAAAATTAGGTTCCATGACCCGTGAAGCATCATGACCCACCGCTGGAATTCCAGACTCACTCCAACGACCCTCATCGCCATTACCAGCGGTATCATCGCACTCATCAGCCGCAGCGATTGATTGATGCAAAAAATTACCATGACGTCCCAATAACTTAGGTCATCGACGCCGAACCGCAGCGAAGTCTATCACCAACATCATCAACAACACATGAAACAACAATATCGTCATGCACATTGCAAATAACTGGTATTAAGTGTGAGCGCGTTGGCATTTGTTTGTCTCGCTGTTTATATAAAGGCGGCTGAGGGATTGCGTTCTTTTGTCAATGTGCACAACTGCAACATGAGACTATAAAAGTTAGTGTTTATCTACTGTTTCGATAGATAAAATATTGAAACTTCGCTTGCTAATTCTTTTCAGTTTGTAATAAATTCAATACACTCTCCTTTACTACCTTTCCTGACAGTTCATCGAAAGCGGGGAAAAGTAGTATACTTCTCACCACCAAACTTTGCTTGTGCAAAGAGGGTCTCACCCTTTCTTGCGAAATGAATATGGACTTTAGTTTTTTGGAAGTCATATTTTCTTCTATAACTGTGTGTTGGTATATGAGCATTTAAATATATGAGAAGTTGGTATATGAGTTGGTATATGAGCATTTAAATATATGAGAAGGACATCTTAAGAACAGTCGTAGAAAATCTGAAGAAATTTAGCTGCATCTATTAGATAACATTCTTGAATAAAAAAAAAAAAGGATTTAGAGAGAAAGCAAGTCAGAGTTAAAGATGTGTAATGCGAACCCTCTCTCACATTATAAAACAAGAATTTTTGGGTTGCTTCATTTTGGAACTGGATATTTACTGACCCCGAATAATTAAATATATACTATATTTGTTGCTACAAATTTATTTATACATTGTTGAATGTCGTTGGGAGCATATCTTCTTTCATTAGTACTATTATTTTACTCTTGTATGTTTGCTTAGAATTATGATTATGAGCATTTACGAATCCTTTCTTGGTAATAAACCATTTTTATTCCTGCATGTCTTCGACTGACAGATTTATTACACAAGGGTAAAATTGTACGAGTATTGTTCGAAGAAGTCACTAATCTCTAGAAAGATATGAAATCATTTGCGGTATGGATAGCTAATTAAGAGAGAGAGAGAGAAGAGAGAGAGAGAGAGAGAGAGAGAGAGAGAGAATCAACTTACTTTAAATTATATATTTGGTAAATAGTATATAAGTAGTGGCATTTGTATTATATGAACGCTTAATGTGATCAGCGATTTTGCAGGTGTCTTGAATTGTTACTCAGGTCTGTATTGGCACAACCTGGCAGTTCCGGAAGGACTCGGCGTTGTGTGTCCGCTAAGAAAGAAATGTCGTGGGAGCGGAAATCAACTCGCGATTGATGAACGTTGACCTGAAACATCATTCGGAAGAGTGCCCAGAGATACAATATCATGCGTCGAAAAATGGAAAAATTTCCATGGAATCCTTTAGTCCAGTTGAAATCGGATTCGTGGGCGTGTAACAGGAACGTATGTTCCTGTGTTGGCTAGGTCAAGATCTAGATAAATCTAGATATTGTGCCAGGTAATCGCTAAGGCGTGAGGCCTCTGGCGAAGAGGCTTTCATTCTCTTGTACAAAGTAGTAATGGTTGATTAAGTTTTGGAACACTCTTGGGAAACGTTAAACTTATTAACTTTGACCAACTTTTCCGTTACTGTTTAGGTAATCTTTTTGGATATTTACCTTTTTTATAAATTGTTTTTGCTACATGTTTGCAATGTGATTTTATCACTGTTTTTCATTTTATTGTTAACATGAGGCATTTACTCTTTAACAGAATATTTAAAGGGATCTCTGAATAATTGGAAAAGATATGTTCCTGTGTGCACAGGCATTCAAAATGGCGGATGTGGGAAGTGGTCATATAACATGGAACTTAAGACAGCAATGACTTTGAAAAATATGTGTAATAGACTTAAGAGAAATGAGGGCTGGATTGAGCCTCGATGGTGGACAGAAATTAATCCTTTCATTTCATGCTTGCTATGCAATTAATTATTTTGATTCTGGGAATGATAATTGATTTGTAATCCATTTTCTAACATTTCATTTTACTCTATTCGTTGTTAACTTGCCTAATGCATTCTAGTTTGTTTTAAATCTAGGATTTAATTTCTAAACCTTTTTATATATATATATATATATATATATATATATATATATATATATATATATATATATATATATATATATATTATATAAAGAGAGAGAGAGAGAGAGAGAGAGAGAGAGAGAGAGAGAGAGAGAGAGAGAGAAGGAAACTCGCAGCTACCGCAACACGATACCAACTGATCTCGATGTACGGGAGATATCCCTGGGGAGAGGTATAAACACATTAATGTTTATCTGTAACATTAGATTAAGAGTAAACCAAACTATTCAAAATATTGCCTTTACTCCATAAAGCCCTCTCCTCTTTCTTCATCTCCCTATGAGAAGGATTTTGTTATCAAGTAGTCCTATTTAACACCCAGGACGCATTTTAGATCCAGATACCATTCACAGAACATCAGTATAGCATAGTCAAACTTACGAGGCATTACATTTTCACGTTGATCACTCCAAGAGATCTTCCATTCCTGCTTCTATGAAAATGTGAAATGATCTTGAGGACAGTACTGTGCTAACAAGATAAGTAAACAAGACACAAATGTACAAGCAGCCAGGCCAAGTGGCCAGAATAGGTATTGGAACCTAAATGACGGCACAAGGTGTTAGTCAGAACATTGCTCGTTCCAGCAGTCTGTGCAAAAACGAGATCAAATGCTCAAGTAGAGTACTTCTGCTTCGAAGTCATAGAAGCAGATGACAGTTACGAGCACCAAGAGAACTTTATGTTTACTTAGAGGGTCCTAATCCTTTTGGTTCAGCCTGAGGTGTGAGCGATAACAGAGGATGTAAAGTGAGCTGCTTTCAATATTCCCCTTGAGTGTGCAGCCTCACTCTGTTTATAATTAGAGGATATTCTCGGGACCTCTGGACCACCGAAGTTGGGATCCAGAAACTTGGATTAATCCGATCCACATGGGGAGTGAGAGATTACGGCTGAATAATTCCTTGCTTGGTAAGCCAGGCAGAAATATCATTGCATTTTATGTGAAATAAACTATCATATTAAACGAAGAAAAATTGTCACTTTATTCGACTTTCGTATTTAACAAAAACCTTTTATCTCATTTCTCATAATAATTTATTCAGTCATGCCTTCCCTGCATGCGGTTTCAAGAATAAACTAAAAATGAACTTATACTTGGCATTTTAATGTTTTATTCTGGTTCCCGAGGAAGCCTCACAAATATAAAAATCTATTAGTGGGACCTCAATTATGAATGATGTCACCAATATATATCACAAACTCGTTGCAAACATGAAGTCCGTTTTAGAAATACTATAGATTCTTGTATTTGCAGAAACACAAGTTTATTATACAGGGAGGATTAAACGAATGCATCCCTGAAATGAGGACAATTCATTCAGAACTATATCCTCCAAATATCTCCAGTCATTTGGTTTCTTTAAAGGGAGACTTTATGAGTCCATTACAGGGGCAATGACGTGTTTATTCCTGTGTGTGTATGAGGGTGGTAAAGTTTATCTTTTAAAGTAATATGTTGATGATGGCACCATTTTCTTTTCCACCATTGTACTCGTTAAGTGATTCTCTCACTGATTTTCCAATATACATATAAATGTATATATAATATATATATATATATATATATATATATATATATATATATATATATATATATACATTTATATATATATATATTGGAAAACCGGTGAGAGAATCACTTAACGAGTACAATGGTGGAAAAGAAAATGGTGCCATCATCAACATATTACTTTAAAAAATAAACTTTACCATATATATATATAGATATATATATATATATATATATATATATATATATATATATATATATATGTATGTATACACACACACACACACACACACACACACACACACATATATATATATATATATATATATATATATATATATATATATATATCATATACACACACACACACACACACACATATATATATATATATATATATATATATATATATATATATATATATATATATATATATATATATACATATACACACATACACACACACACACATATATATATATATATATATATATATATATATATATATATATATATATATATATATATATATATATATAGATAGATAGATAGATAGCGGCTCAGGTCAAAATAAACTATATAGGAGCTTCAGACGGTGTCCATGATACAAACAGCAAAAGGAATCAAGTTTATTATCAACGAAACGTTTTGCACATGAAACTTCTGTGCATCATCAGTCTGTAAAAGAGCAAAGAGACATAAATAACAATCAATGGTAAAAACAAAGGAACTCACAAATATTAAAATAGTCCTAAAAATTAAAAGGATCAAAGTAAAAACAAACAAATGTAAAGAGAGAGATAACAACCCAAACAACAACCGTCCATAATGTAGAGAGAGATGGAATGACTAAAAATCAGTTGACGATGAGAAGTCAACTATGCCAGGTACAGAGTTGCTGAGGAGATATTGCTATAGAGTGAAGGAACAAGTTTCTTAATGTATAACGACAGGAGGGTAGTTTGATGGTCAGGGTTTTTGACATAATCTGTTATTTGGAATTGTTCTTTTTGGATTTCAATTTTACAATTAGAAGCGTGGTTCCTGATATTGGAAAATTCAGGTTGTTTTACTTTCTGACCAGTACGGAAGCTGAAACCCAGATGGCTACAATATTTGCCAATTTTTTGCCAATTTTTTATGCCGGACTTAGAATCCAAATTTTTAAACCATTGTGATCTCAACTTCAAACCCTCACTTTACCGTAGATACGTTGACGATACCTTTGCGTTATTCAACAACTCCTTGGGCAACAAATGTTTTGTTCTTACTTGTTTTTTAGGATTTCATAAACAATATTCACCTAAATATTAATTTTACAATGGAAATAAAAAATGAGGGCATTTTGCCTTACCTGGATTTGAAAATAACAATAACAATTCTGAATTTGCCACGTCCGTTTGCAGAAAACGTACCTTTACAGGATTAACTAATAATTTTTATAGCTCATGTCAGCGATCTTGTAAACGTAATACAATCCACACATTAGAGCCCTGAAATATTCATTGTCTTGGAAGATTTTGCATGATGAGATCATGTTTTTATTAAGCTTTTTCAATTCCAATTCTTTCCCACAAGAAATAGTTCTAAGAATTCTTTCAGCCACCATTGCCTAATTTTGATGTTCCTAAGAAACTAATTTATGAAACTATCCCATATATGCCTGACTTCAAATTCTCGTCCAATTTCACACGAATCATTGAACAAGAGATTCCTTGCTCAGAGTTAAACTTATAACAAATAATCCATGTAAAATTGGCTCCTTCTTTAACTTTAAAGACCTTCAACCCTTCCTGAGATCCACGTCTATATATAAAATTATTTGCCCTGGATGTCCTGGCTCTTATGTTGGATCGACTCAGAGGCTGCTGAGGGTCTGATATTGTAGCCATCTGGGTTTCAGCTTCCGTACTGGTCAGAAAATAAAACAACCTGAATTTTCCTATATCAGGAACCATGCTTCTAATTGTAAAATTGAAATCCAAAAAGAACAATTCCAAATAACAGATTATGTCAAAATCCTGACCATCTAACTACCTCAAGTCTCCCATACATTAAGAAACTTGTTTCCTTGCACTCTATTAGCAATACCTCCTCAGCAACTCGTACCTGGCATAGTTGACGTTGTCATCGTCAACTGATTTTAGTCATTCCATTGGTGTTTGGGTGTTTTTCTCTCTCTTTACCTTTGTTGTTTTTACTTTGATCCTTTTAATTTTTAAGACTATTTTAATATTTGCGAGTTCTTTGTTTTTATCATTTAATGTTATTTATGTGTCTCTTGCTCTTTTACAGACTGATGATGCACAGAAGTTTCATGTGCGAAACATTTTCGTTGATAATAAACTTGATTCCTTTTGCTGTTTGTATAAATGTATATATATATATATATATATATATATATATATATATATATATATATATATATATATATATATATGTATATATGTATATATACACATTTATATAGAATATATATATACGTATATATATATATTATATTATATATATATATATATATATAATATATATCATACATATATATAATATATATATATATATATATATATATATATATATATATATATATATATGCATATATATATATATATATATATATATATATATATATATATATATATATATATATGTATCCCATATATATATGATATATATATATATATATATATATATAGATATATATATAGATAACTATATATATATATAATATGATATATATATATAGATTATAGGTATATATGGATAGGATATATATATATATAGATATATATATATATAGATTATATATATATATATATATAAATATAAGCATATATATATATATATATATATATAGATATATATATATATATATATATATATATATATTTCTTAATGTATGGACTCAAGTAAGTTAAACAACGGTTAAAATACGGGCTTTAATTCATGAAAAGCCTGAGCGAAATCTAGATCATAAATAAACTCCACGGCAGAGGGCCGTTAATTAATAGACTTAGGGGAAAAATGTTAGAGAAGATGTATGTATTTACAGATGAATTACTCAGCGTCTTAAATGAGCACCTTGAGAGTGCAAAGGGACTCTCAGGGTCCGAGTTATAACTAATTAATCAGGTTGATTGAAGTACTGGAATCACGTGGTCCGGAACCACAGCACTTAAAGCAAAGCTAACTTGCAAGACCAAGGGGCCACATGGTTGCGGCGGAACAAAGGGACACGAGCAGGTCCCACGTGACATACAGATCGAACACAGAAAAGAAATAATACTGGCTGCCAAACAGTTCTCATACTGTACTTTCTCTGAAAGCTAGTCTTCACTTCTTCTAGGGCGCCGCTGGAACTGGTCAGGACACGATGTAGGATGTTGGCTTCAAGTAATACTTTGGCAGCGTGGCTTTGAGAAGCCCAAAGGTGTATGAGGAGGGAGGGGAGGGGGGAGCAGGAGCAAATTTTTAAAAACGTTTCTACTCTGCATTTGGCTGGGTAGGGGTACGTCCGAGGCTGTGCATCTGTTCACGACCCCTTTTATGACCTTCGTTGTGCCCTCCGGCGGCGCTTTTGATTACGCTACAGAGGTTCGCGTGCTCTGTCATCTGTTTGATTAATCTGCAGCGTTAGGCTCACACCTGGAATACAGCATGAGCAGCAACTGCAAGGGACGCACACGAGGGAGGGTCGCGGGGAAGAGAAATGCACAACCTAGTGAGTGAATAATATGACTTTACAGGTAGAGGTAATTCATGCTGAGTTAGTTCATTACTAAGATACTCTAAAATAGAGTCTATAGGAACTTTAGTAAAAATAGAACACACATCAAAACTAACGAATCTATCAGTGGAGCAAAAAGTAATTTTGTTTAATTCATCAACTTAATCTAGAGAACTATATAAATGAGAATCTGAGATAGTTCCACGCAACGGGGACAAGAGCTTAGTGATATATTTAGAAAGTTTATATGAAATTGAGCCAACAGTACTGATAATATGCCGCATATGGTTATTTTCTTTGTGCGTTTTGACTAATCCGTACAGGTAAGGTAGCGAAGGAAATTTGATTGACAATTTGCCCAGTAGTTCTGTCAGTGGCCTGTTTCATTTAGACCCTTGTATTTGTAACATGTTTATGAATGACATCAAAGATAGAATCACAGACTTGAATACAAATTAGTTGTCTCATAGATATTTTCTTTGTATATGTATTTTTAATATGTTTTGTGAATAAGTTTTTGTTTACCAAAGGTTTGAATGTGGTCAATTGCCGCCCTGTATTATACTCTAATTGTCTTGTCTCTATGCCTGAGCAGTTGGACTTAATCTTTTTGTAAACCTCTTAAATTGTACCCATGTTTATGTTCGTTTGGGAAGGCTACTAATTCTCCAGGTGTGTTGGATTCTTTGGTACTAAGAAAGATCTTGAAGCTGCTCCAGTGTTTCACTTTCCTTCGTGGATTATGCCTTTATTTGTTTATACACACACACACACACACACATGCACACACACACACACACACACACACACACACACACATATATATATATATATATATATATATATATATATATATATATATATATATATATATATATATATATATATATATATATATATATATATATATATATATATATATATATATATATATATATATATTCGTTAAAAGCAAGAGCTTAGTTGCATCAATAAGTATTTTGCAGTAATCTTTATATCACCCGACTTATTTATCGTCTCTCTCTCTCTCTCTCTCTCTCTCTCTCTCTCTCTCTCTCTCTCTCTCTCTCTCTCTTGGGACATTTTTCATACATTACATATTCCAATTCTTCGGACAAGCGAGTTACGTGTCGCATCAATTAAGGTAAAATAAATAAAATTTAAAAGGCTCTCCTTACTTTGATTCGCTCTGTCTCACAGTGGAATCCATTCTGCAGCTATTTTTGTTTAATTATTTCGTGTCTTATGAGCGTCTTTATTTCAGTATGATAACGCCATATACTATAATATGTGAAAAGAAGGCAACGCACGTGTCAGTTATATGTCAGTTTCTCTCATTATTACCCTTCTTCTGGAAGGCTAAATCCCTGAATAATGAAGACAATTAATAAATCACTGAATGTTTAAATGACAATTTTAATTTGACGACGCTGCTCAGCGGTAGACAATTATCGAGGAGGAGTCAAGCAATGAGCGTGTGCATCGGTTGAACAAAATCCATAGTAAATGGATGTTAAGAGAAAAAAGGAATCGCCATAGTTTTGACATTGTGCTCTTATTTCATTGTCTGAATGAATAGGGTTCACGCAATTTCCTCCTTACCAGCAAAATGTTGTTTTCCTTACAACTAAAATAATTGCAATGGTATTTATCAATGAGTCTGTAATGGTACTTATCAATGAGTCTGTATCTATCATTATTTTGCCAAAGAATTACGAGGTTGTTATGAGAAAATCGTGGAACAAATGAAATGAATTGAATTGAATAAAGAATTTAGGCTATAACTAAGATAAAAAAAAAGGAAAATGGTTAAATTGATTTTTTCCAGTATTTCGGATATCGAGTTTTCTTGCCATGAAAGTTATCATGAAGATCTACAGCCAGTGGCGATGGTTGGGAGACTCACATTGGTATTGTTATCGTAATCTTTCCAGAAAATAAAATAAAGATAGTGAACGATGTTGATACCAAGAAGGGATGAAAATCATAGGAACCGCAGTAAAATGTATGGGCACAATAGGAAGGAAACTAATATGAAAGGTTAAAAAATAAATAAAAAAGCGCAAAGTAAATCAGGAAAACCAAACCATCACAACATGGGAAATATCATGTTTGTCTATTCTGTATGTACCCCGTAACAAACTGACGATTTCTGATATACGAGTATTTACCCATGCTGTCAAATGGCTAGCATAATTTAAATTACCATAATTTTTTTTATATTTCATCATTGCCAAAGCGCACCAGAAAGAGATGGGGCTTTTAACTGCCCCTTATAACTATGATAGATCCTGTAGAGAAAGTTTACATATATCTCTTATTTGTAATTTGATTTAGGCTAATGCTTATTTTTTTCAGTTTATTTTTACTTGTTTACCTTTAAAGCGTTTTGAATTCTTCTGGAATTCGGGCTGAACAACAATATTAGTTAATTTGAAAAGTATAAGAGTGTGCAACAATATTAGAGTTTATTAAAATATGCTGTTGGAGATGAAGTTATATCCGATGTGTTTATCCGAGGATAATTTGGTCACACCTCGGCCCACCCCCCACCCTCCACCCCTAAAATGCAGCTCCTCTTAATAATTCGACTTACCTATCTCGCCCAACAGATATTTCAATGGCTGGTTATCTTTGATATTATTATGACCCAGCTATATATATTCGTCAATAACAGGAATATTATATTTAGATTCGTTGTTTCTATTTGTTCAGTACCTCAATATCTACTTTATCAATATTGGGAACTGATCAACTTCTCTGAAATGAGAAAACAAACCAAATATTTACTTATTAGATAGATTGATGGTAAATAGATAGGCTTGATTTGACGTTTTTAATATTTTATTAGTATATGTCAGCGTTAGAACCTTTGAAATAAATTTTCCCGTAAATAGAAAATCCTTTTTTAAAAAAAAAAAGAGCTAGACAGAAGAGGGAGAGACA
>NC_061097.1:57604757-57612257 GCF_015104395.2 Macrobrachium nipponense | reverse complement strand
CGGAAATAAGAAAAGTTACAACTTTCAAATATTTTTCGTTTTATTCTACATGAAATTGCGCACATTTTCATATATAAAAATCTATGAAATGCCTAATATGAAACGGGTAAATATTCCGAGAATGGGACTTACGCATTTCGGAGATTTGTGGCGGAGAATCCGCGCGCGGAGGGAAGGAAAGTTTTTTTTAAAAATTCACCATAAATTTAAATATTGTGCTAGAGACTTCGAATTTGTTTCACGATGAAGATAAATGACTGAATATTACTAGACTGTAAGAGTTTTATCTTACAATTGCGTTTTTCGACCATTTCGGTAGAGTCAAATTTGACCGAACGTGGTTTTTTTTTTCTATTATCGTGATTTATATGCAAATATTTCGAAAATGAGAATAGCTACAACCTTCAACTATTTATTGTTGTATTATACATGAAATTGCGCACATTTTCATATATAAAACGTTATGTAACGGCTAATTTAAAATGGTGCAAACATTACCACAATCGCACGTATGATTTTTCGAAAGAGTTACCGCGCGGACGTAAAGAAAATGTTATTTTTTTTCATAAATTCACCATAAATCGAAATATTGTGCTAGAGACTTCCAATTTGTTGCAAAATGAAGGTAAATGCTTGAATATTACTAGAATATAGGCGTTTTAGCTTACAATTGCGTTTTTAGACCATTTCGGTAGAGTCAAAATTGACCGAAGGTTGAAAATTTGTCACTTATCATTTTTTATATGAAAATATTTCAAAATTGATAAAAGCTACAACCATGGGTTGTTTTAGTTGTATTGTGCATGAAATTGCGCACATTTTCATATATAAAAACTTTATGTAACGGCTAATTTAAAATGGTGCAAACATTACCACAATCGCATGTATGATTATTTTCGGAAGAGTTACCGCGCGGACGTAAGGAAAAAGTTTTTTCATAAATTCACCATAAATCGAAATATTGTGCTAGAGACTTCCAATTAGTTGCAAAATTAAGTTAAATGATTGAATATTACTAAAATATAAGATTTTTTAGCTTACAATTGCGTTTTTCGACCATTTCGGTAGAGTCAAAGTTGACCGAAGGTTGAAATTTTGGCACTTATCGTTATTTATATGAAAAAATATCTTAAAACTGATAAAAGCTACAATCATGAGTATTTTTTTGTTGTATTTTACATAAAAATGCGCACATTTTCATATATAATACTCTATGTAACGGCTAATTTAAAATGGTACAAAAATTATGTCAAAGTGACGAAATAATTTCAGAGATGTGTCACAGATACTTTTTAGTGCGGCAAGAAAGAAATTCGCGCTTGCGCGCCTGCGTAACGATTGTAAACAAAACAACACCTTGATCCGTGAACACCCAGCATCCCCAAGGCGCGTGATTCAAGAGTTTTCGGCTGGTAGGCCTAAAAGTATTTTTCGCGAATTTTTAAAAAAACTTTTGTATGTCGACGTAAAATACGTCCAGTCGGCACCCGAGAGACAAAAAATGTCGACGTAAAATACGTCCAGTCGGCGTTTAAGGGTTAATAAAATTCCCCCTCGGTTAAACATATATGAAAATATATTAATTCTGAGGTAGAGAGAATTAGATATTAAAGGACATTTGTAGTTCGATATTTATATATATATATATATATATATATATATATATATATATATATATATATATATATATATATATATATATATATATATATATATATATATATATATATAGAGATTAAAGGTATAAGCCACCAAGGAAAAATAAACAACGGAGTTTCTGCAAGACCTTTCAACTCAACGTCGATTACTCAGTAAAGGACATTGAATCGAAAGATCTTGCAGAAACTCCGTTGTTCATTTTTCCTTCGTGGCTTAAGCACGTTCCAAACTTTCGTGATTCAGTTATACATATATATATATATATATATATATATATATATATAATATATATATATATATATATAATATATATATATATATATATATGATATGTATGTATATATATATATATATATATATAATATTAATATAATATATATATATATATATATATATAATTATATATATATATATATATATATATATATATATATATATATATATATATATATATATATATAATAATATATATATAATATATATATCTAATATATATATATATGTAAGTGTTACATAATAAAAATATGGAATGTTATTCCATATATTAAAAAAACTATAACTATGATTAATTGAAACCAGTGACCCAAGAGGTCAACAGTGTGCTTGCAGGAATGTGATCAGACCAGATACGATAAGTAGGCTAATATGACGTATACAATCAAGTAGGCTAAGATGACGTGTTGTACTCAGTGTCTAGTGCCGTCACCTGTGGTCATTCATTTGTTTTGAAAATTGTAATCCAAGCTTCCTGCTGAAGACAAACACCGCGACCTATAATTCAAACGGCCTACGTGATTTGTAATCTATGTCATCTGTGTATGTTCGTATGTTCGAGCTACTGTCTGCTTCCTTTATGATTGTAAACCAGATTGTAGGGGAGAAGCGGTCAAGCCATCGTCATTAGAAGACCTGTCCATTTTTATCTGAGCTTCATCATGTAGAAATAAATCAGCCATCATCATTGGCAGACCTGTACAATTTCATCTTGTAATCTCAGAAGAATAGATGTATTTTTGTACTCAGTGTTTTCTACTAGAACCTATCATCATGAGTTTAACACATCTCCGTCGCCATAACCAAAGAAGATGGTGACTTCGTAAGTTATCATCAAACCCCAAGACACTCCAATGAATATAGAAGTCATAACCAACCGACTTAGCGTAAGATTATCGCAAGTCTAACATAACCTCACAGGGCGCCTTATTATACAAAGGCAACAGCCTAATATATATATATGTATATATATATAGATATATATATATATATATATATATATATATATATATATATATATATGTATATATATATATATATATATATATATATATATATATATATATATATATATATATATATATATATGTGTGTGTGTGTGTGTGTGTGTGTGTGTGTGTGTGTGTGTGTGTGTGTGTGTGTGTGTGTGTGTGTGTGTGAGAGAGAGAGAGAGAGAGAGAGAGAGAGAGAGTATATAACTTTATATTCTGTCCTATTATATTGGGATGGATAAGATGTTTCCTTCTCTCTTAGTCACCTTTATAACATCTATAAGCCTACCTCCTCCCACAGGGGAATATCTTCTCCTCTGTTTTTCTAAATCTTTTAATCTATTTTACTTCAAGAAGGAGGTGGTCTATGGTTAGGCCATGGAGTACTTCTTTTTTTTATTATATTTAAAGGGGTCTTGGCTATATATAAGCACTGAGTTGTCTGTTCTATTAATTAACTTTCGGTTGTCAACAAAATAAACTAATAAAACTGAGAGTGTTTATTTGTAATTTCCTTTAACACTGTCAGAGCATTCTTTCACTATTGAAAGGAGAGATCTACCTCTGCTGACGGATCTGTATCCAAATAAAAGTGTATTTCCCGTTGGTGTTCGCAGTGAGAGGTGTCCATGGAAGCTTTGCAAAGTCTACGGAACACTTTCATTTTGCTCCAAACCGGTCGACTTCTCTTCATTTTTAGACCCTTTTTGGGTAATGAAACTCTCGCTCGCAGGGTAGAATGCAGAGGAAATGGGAGAGGGAAGATGAAACTATAAGAGTCATATGGTTATATATTGATTTGCTCATATATAATTGTGTCCGTGTGTGTGGAATATTTTTGCATTCATAACTTTTCACAAATTTTTTTCCTCCAAGTCCATCGAATTTTCAACAATAATTTTTTAAATAAAAAGTAATTACTCTTAATTTCCTCTTGGGGATTTTCTATGATTTATTTTTAGTGCTGTTTAGCTATTTTAGGTCCAGGCAGCGGTAATCGAAATAATCTGTTTAAAAAAAAATAATAAGGAAAACAAGATAGTATGATTTGCAACTCTTTGTTTTAAGGTTCACGCTATCCATTAATGGAAGGGAAATCATTAGAGTAGAAATTCCCAGGCAAGAGAGAGAGTATCAGAAATCAAAGGAAAAACGCTTCGAGTTCTTTGACAAGAATTTCCTGAATATCCTTAACATTTTCCTATTCGTTACCTATTGAGATTTGCAATAGTAGGGGAAAATTATTGTTAAACACTTTAATAAAAACATACATGTATATATATATATATATATATATATATATATATATATATATATATATATATATATATATATATATATATATAGGGCTGTTGCCTTGTATAATAAGGCGCCCTATGACGTTATGTTAGACTTGCGATAATCTTACGCTAAGTCGGTTGGTATTGCACTTCCATATTCAATGGAGTGTCTTGGGGTTTGTAGATCACTTACGAAGTCGGTATTATCTTCTTTGGTTATGACGACGATGTGTTAAACTCATGATGATTCGGTGATGAGGTGAGGATCTAGTAGAAACCACGAAGTACAAAAATACTTATATTCTCTGAATTTACCATGGTTGAAGATCAGGTATGATTGTACAAGTCTTCTAATGACGATAGCTTGATCGCTTCTGCCAATGATGATGGCTAATTCTATTCTCTCTACATGATAAAGCTTAGGTAAAGAGGTACAGGTCTTCTAATGACGATAGCTAACTCTATTCTCCTCGTTCTACATCTCGGTTACAAGTTATAAAGGAGCAGACAGTAGCTCGAACATATGAACATACAATCAGATGACATAGTTACATACGAACATACAATCAAAATGAGACACACTACAGATCACGTAGGCCGTTTGAATTATAGGTCGCGGTAGTTGTCTCAAGCAAGAAGCTTGGACTAAAGTTTATAAACAATTGAATGACTACAGGTGACGGCATGTTGTCTTAGCCTACTTTTATTGTATACGTCATCTTCAGCGTCTCTAGTCTGATCACATTCCTGCAAGCAATCTGGTTGACCTCTTTAGTTTTAGTCTTTTATATATATGGACTAACATTCCATATTTTTATTATGTAAACACTTACATATATATATATATATATATATATATATATATATATATATATATATATATATATAGTATATAGTATATATATATATATAGATATATGTATATATATATATATATATATATATATATATATATATATATATATATATATATATATATATATATATATATATATATATATCATAAGATGTTTTAAACTCGTTCTGGCGAGATTTTGTTGTTCGGCTGAATTTTGTTATAAATTTCTTGCAAAGAAAGGTTTGACCATCATATGATATTTATCTTGTCCCTAAAATCGAAAATTAGCTATAGTAGATAGACAGACATATAGATGTTTATTTCTTCTTCTGCCTACAAATTATACAGCAGAACTATTATACTAATTGTAAGTGCAAACGAATTAACTGAAAAATTATTAATTTTATTACTTACGGTTTCTTATTTTATCATTATCAAGGAAATTTGACCATAAATCTTGTTTTTCTTTCTGAAGAGAATCATACATAGTACCTCGTAAGAATCCCCACATGGCATTTCCGCGAATTGAATAAAGAAACACATGACATAAGCGTAAAAGTAAACTAAATAATAATTTTACTAGAGTTGTAAAGTGCAGTTTGATTTCAGGTTGCTGTAAAGTGAAATTTAAATAAGCAAAGTTATCCTAATTCTTTACGTCAAGAACGTTTAGTTTCTCACCAGAGCACCTAAATTTTTTTTTTATTTATATACACAATTGTGATAATAACCATATACAAAGCGAATCAGAGATCCTAAATAAAAATTCCGACTCGAAGTATAATCCAAATCTAATTATGAGTCTTTTAGGTGATACAGATTTCAATCTTGAAAAATGTCGTTCACTGGCTTCCACAATTCTGCTAAAAGTCAAATAAGTAGACAAACTGAGTGGAGTACATAACGTATTTAACAGAGGTAGTAAAAATAACTTTAATTTCAATACAAGCACATAATGCTTCTCTCTACTTCATAATAGAAGTCTGACAAAAAAAAAGAAAGAAAAAAAAACACGGGATGAATGAGAGCGAGCTCTGAACCCGAATCCGCCAGGCTTGGAGTATTATTAGGTTACACAGATTTGATTGGGTCTGCTGCACTTGGAGCCTTCTCAAATTTTCCTATCTTTGCTGAAGAAGATATGATATTCGATTTCAAGTGAGCTGAATATGCCAATAGATACCGACGAATGATACATTTTTTTTTTCATTAGTTAAAATAAAAAACTATCAATTGATGCTGGAACTCGCAATGGAATGTTTGAACTTAAGGACTAAGTTAAAAAGCTGCAGAGGTTGATTATTGATTTTATGCATTTCTCTCTCTCTCTCTCTCTCTCTCTCTCTCTCTCTCTCTCTCTCTCTCTCTCTCAGCCAGAGAGATCATAGAAGATTTACAAACACCGGCACAGCGTGAGTGAGGTTGCCCTGATTCGGTCTCTGAAATAGAGCTTGTGGATTATTCTCGGTCTGGTAGAAATATTTGTACGATACGTCTTAATTTAATAACCAAAAAATCGCTGTTTAGAGGCCTATAGACGGAGGTCAACTCAGAGGTATTGGTTTATTATTTGCTGGTGTTTCTAAAGACTATATTTCCCTGTTAATGTGAAGTCTTTAGATGAGTAGAGAACGCACGGTATTCCTTTTATTTCTTGGAAAGAAGGTCAAAGAAATTATATAGTTCTTTTGAACTATCTATTCACTGAATGATCAAAACAGTAAGATTATATACATCAATCTCTAACCATTCTAAACAAATTAAAATGTCAAAATTTTCCAGCATGTATCTCAGGGCTCTTAGAATTAGTAGTCGGATTTTTTTTAGAAAATGAGTTTAAAATTATTGATAAAATAGGATATTCATTATGTTAACCTCCATATTTTTTTGGAACTTTGTAAAAATAAAGCAAAAAAGATGCATTAAAATCCAATCAGTATTAACAAAGAATTTAAGAACATTCTCTGTATACCATTTCATCCTACTTTCATTCCTGCTGTACCCATTTTAAAAACGTTTTGATATTACTTAGTATTTAAATATAATAATATTTTGAGAAACAAACTAATCAGGGATAGCCCTCCAAATTCAACAATACTGTAAACAGTATGCATTGCAGTGAATGTAACAAGATTTATATTGGGCAGACGTCAGCACAAATATGTCATTTCAAGAAAATTAACAAATAATGCATTGCAGATCATTGGTTTAAGATGGGCCATGCTATTAACTGGGATAATTCCTCGATAATCTGCAGGGTCAAAGATCACCGAAAAAGCAATCTGTTGCAGTCCATCTTTATCGAACCCACGTCAAAAAGGAGATTAATTCTTCGCCCAGGATTATACCTTGGTCCTCTTTCCTTATCTCTTTTGCTTAAGGAACATGCCGCCCAGATTAATAAACTGTAACCCCACCAACTCTTTCTGTTTTTGTATATGTAGGCCTGCCCACTTTT
>NC_061097.1:57589757-57599757 GCF_015104395.2 Macrobrachium nipponense | reverse complement strand
CTGGTGGAACGTTTCCAAGGTACCTTGAGTTTCTGGATGATAAACATTTGATGATTGTTTTTTTTTCACTCCTAACAAATTCATCACATCCTGGAATAACTTTGAAGTAAAGTTTGTTCCTCTGTCACTTTGTACTATTTCTGGTATTCCAAACTTTGAGAAAAACCCCAAAAGTTTTTCAGCAACTATCTTGGCAGATACGTTTCTAACAGGGATTGCTTCTGGATATCTTGTCACAGGACACATTAATGTTAACAAATACTCATTTCACTTATTCGTTTTCGGCAGCGGAACCAACCATGTCTATAATCACTTTGCTAAAGGGTTCTCCTCTAACTTTTATAGGTTGTAGGGGGGCTTCCTGGATTGTTTCATTCGGTTTTCCAGCTATCTGGCAGGTATGAGACCGTATGACACTCACGACAAAACCTGCTAACATCTCTGTGAAGTCCAGGCCAGAAAAAATATTTCATGATCTCCACAGTCTTCCTGATTCCCATATGTCCAGACTCATGAGCTACTGCTACCACTTGCTTCTTCAATGGATTTGGAATAAAAATTTGATGATATTCGCCCCATACAGCATCTCCTGGTATATCTGTAGTTCTATACTTCCTCATCAGCAAACCTTCCTTCAGATAGTAACAGGTAGGAGTTTGTTGCATCTCTTCTCGATCAACAACTCTGAAGAACAAATCAGCTAACGATGCATTCTTCTTCTGCAAGTCCATTAGCATCTATCTTGTCTCTTGACCAAAATCAAGGGTTGAATCCTCAATATCTGTTAACTCAGCTATTGTAGTTTCACTACTGTCTTCAGGAAAACTTTGACTACTCGGAGTCTCTTCAGGAACAACAGGTTCTTCTTCTTCATCATCGTCTTCTTCTACTTCTTGGGAAATCTCTTCTTGGTCAGCACTAGGGGATATATCACTTCCCTGGAACATTTCTTGATCCTTCTTGGGTGTGTAAATCCTCAGTTTCTTCACTAACAGTCGTAGTCCTCTTCATATTTCTGGTAGTTACACAACTAGGAAACAGGTGGGGGATATTCTTCGTCAACTCTACCGTAGAACTACTCAACAGTTTGTCTGTCACTACAGGACAAGGAATAAATGGCACGCCGCCAACTTCATTACCCAACAGAACATGTACACCTTCCACAGCCAGTGAGTTCTTTACAGCAAAATCAACATTCCCTGTCACCAATACCCACCAAAATAACTGAATCTCCTGTGGGACTCTTCTCCAACTGAGGGTGAGCACCTTGTACTACCACACTATGGCACTATGGTTACTCCCTGTATCATGTAATATCTTGACTGGTACCTGCACACTTCCTGCTTGAGTTGACAGCATACCCTCATAGATATATGGTTTAAAAGCCTCCACACTGCTAAGCCATTCACTGCTTGAGGTTGCATTTCCACTGGTTGCTAAAAATTCAGCTCATTTAGGTTCAGTATTGTCTGAAGTCTGATTCTTTCCCACACTGCTCTTCGTAGTTTGTTTCACCTGGTCATCTTTCACTACTTGACCAACTGGCTTTGACAGCTTTTGATTCCGACAACACTCTTGACTGAAGAGTCCTGCTCTTTCACACTTGAAGCAGACAACATTAGGTTTCTGTAACTGTCTTGAAAAATTGGATGCGGATTTCACATTACCTTGCTGAGGTGTATTACCTTGTGTACTTTTGGTAGTATCACTTGTAGGTTTCCCATTAAAGTTGTTCCTGATATTTGCATGAGACTTAAAACCTGGGCGTTGTTGATTCTGGTAATTGACATTGTAATTGCGTTTGCTACTAATTATATAATAATCTTCACTCAGTGTAGCAGCTTTGTCAAGTTTCTTAACCTCTCTCTCTCTCTCAACTAGGCTCTTATATGGGCAGGAATTCCCCTAAGATATTGTTCAAGGACAAATAATTCTTCTAACTCCTCAAAAGTTTTAACTTTAGCAGCTTCTAACCAACGTTTAAAACACCTTCTCACTTTATAAGCATAATCTAAGAATGTTCCCTTCTCATCTTTTCTTTTTACTGTACCTTCTTTCATATTCTCTTTCTTCCATCTTGCTTTCCTCCCTCTCCTAACAGTTTTATTCATAGGGCAACTGTGCGGTTTTCCTTCCGTTACAACTTTCAAACCTTTCACTGTTGATTTGCGTGACAGTGTCGAATGACCTTATACGTCCCAGTGCTTGGTCTGTGGCCTAAATTCTTTATTCAATTCCTTTCAGTTGTTCCACGATTTTCTCATAACAACCTCGTAATTCTTTGGCAAAATAATGATAGATACAGACTCATTGATAAGTACCATTACAGACTCATTGATAAATACCATTGCAATTATTTTAGTTGTAAGGAAAACATTTTGCTGGTAAGGAGGAAATTGCGTGAACCCTATTCATTCAGACAATGAAATAAGAGCACAATGTCAAAACTATGGCGATTTCTTTTTTCTATTAACATCCATTTACTCCTAACAAGTGAGAACAGGAATGGCTGTATGGATTTTTTTGAACCGACGCACACGCTCATTGCCTGACTCCTCCTTGATAATTGTCTACCGCTGAGCAGCGTCGTCAAATTGAAATTGTCATTTACACTTTCAGTGATTTATTCATTGCCTTTATTATTCAGGGATTTAGCCTTCTTGAAGAAGGGTAATAATCAGAGAAATTGACATATAGCTGATTCGTGCGTTGCCTTCTTTTCACATATTATAGTATATGGCGTTGTCATACTGAAATAAAGATGCTCATAAGACACGAAATGATTAAACAAAAATAGCTTCAGAATGGATTTCACTGTGAGACAGAGCGATTCAAAGTAAGGAGAGACTTTTAAATTTTATTTATTTTGCCTTAATTGATGCGACACGTGACTCGCTTGTCCGAAGAATTGAAATAATGTATGAAAAAGGTCCCAAGAGAGAGAGAGAGAGAGAGAGAGAGAGAGAGAGAGAGAGAGCAAATAACTAACGGGCGGGTGACATAAAGACTTCTGCAAAAAACTTATTGATGCAACTAAGCTATTGCTTTTAACGAATATATATATATATATATATATATATATATATATATATATATATATATATACATATATATATATATATGTGTGTGTGTGTGTGTGTGTGTGTGTGTGTGTGTGTGTCTGTGTGCGTGTGTCTGTGTTGTGTTGTCTGTTGTGTGTGTGCGGGTCTGTGTGTGTGTGTGTGTGTGTGTATAAACAAATAAAGGTATAAGCCACGAAGGAAAGTGAAACACTGGGGCAGCTGCAAGTTCTTTCTAGTACCAAGAATCCAACACACCTGGAGAATTAGTAGCCTTCCCAAACGAACACAAACATGGGTACAATTTAAGAGGTTTACAAAAAGATTAAGTCCAACTGCTCAGGCATAGAGACAAGACAATTAAAGTATAATACAGGGTGGCAACTGACCACATTCAAACCTTTGGTAAACAAAAACTTAATCACAAAACATATTAAACATACATATACAAAGAAAATATCTATGAGAAAACTAATTTGTATTCAAGTCTGTGATTCTATCTTTGATGTCATTCATAAACATGTTACAAATACAAGGGTCTAAATGAAACAGGCTACTGACAGAACTACTAGGCAAATTGTCAGTCAAATTTCCTTCGCTACCTTATCTGTACGGATTAGTCAAAACGCACAAAGAAAATAACCATATGCGGCCTATTATCAATACTGTTGGCTCAATTTCATATAAACTTTCTACATATATCACTAAGCTCTTGTCTCCGTCACTTGGAACTATCAGATTCTCATATATATAATTCTCTAAATTTAGTTGATAAATTTAACAAAAATACTTTTTGCTCCACTGATAGATTCGTTAGTTTTGATGTGTGTTCTCTTTTTACTAAAGTTCCTATAGACTCTATTTTAGAGTATCTTAGTTATGAACTAACTCAGCATGAATTACCTCTACCTGTAAGTCACATTATTTCACTCACTAGGTTGTGCATTTCTCTTCCCCGCGACCCTCCCTCGTGTGCTCTCTCTGTATTCCATGTGTGAGCCTAACGCTGCAGATTAAATCAAACAGATGGCAGAGCACGCAAAACTCCGTAGCGTAATCAAGCGGCCGCCGGAGGGTACAACGAAGCTCATAAAAGGGGTCATGAACAGAAGCGCGGCCTCGGACGTACCCCTACCCCAGCCAAATGCAGAGTAGAAACGCTGAGAAATTTGCTCCTGGGCCCCCACTCCCTCCCCACTACACCATTTGGGTTCTCAAAGCCACGCTGCCAAAGTATTACTTGAATCCAACATCCTCTATAGTGGTTTGGCAGCCAGTATTATTTCTTTTCTGTGTTCGATCGGTATGTCACGTGGGACCTGCTCGTGTCCCTTTGTTCGGCCGCAGCCACGTGCCCTCTTGGTCTATCAAGTTAGCTTTACTTTAAGTGCTCTGGTTCCGGACCACGTGATTTCAGTACTTCAATCAACCTAATTTATTAGTTATAAATCGGACCCTGAGAGTCCCTTTGCACTCTCAAGGTGCCCATTTATGACGTTGAATAATTCATCTGTAAATACATCTTCTCTCACATTTTCCCTCAAGCCTATTAACGGCCCTCAGCCGTGGAGTTTATTTATGATCTAGACTTCGCTCAGGCTTTTCATGAATTAAAGCCCATATTTTAACCGTTGCTTAACTCACATAGAGCTCAAGATACATTAAAGAATATATATATATATATATATATATATATATATATATATATATATATATATATATATATACATATATATATATATATATATATATATATATATATATATATATATATATATATATATATATATATGTGTGTGTGTGTGTGTGTGTGTGTATATTTGTATATATGTATATATATATATATATATATATATATATATATATATATATATATATATATATATATATAATATATATTATATATATATATATGTATATATATATATATATATATATATATATATATATATATATATATTATATATATATATATATATATATATATATATATATATATATATATATATATATATATATATATATATATATATGCCAGAGTTGATATTGGAAAACCGGTGAGAGAATCACTTAACGAGTACAATGGTGGAAAAGAAAATGGTGCCATCATCAGCAAATTACTTTAAAAAATAAACTTTACCACCCACATACACACACAGGAATAAACACGTCATTGTCCCTGTAATGGACTCATAAAGTCTCCCTTTAAAGATATTTGGAGGATATAGTTCTGAATGAATTGTCCTCATTTCGGGGATGCATTCGTTTATTTCTCGCTATATAATAAACTTGTGTTTTTGTAAATCCAAGAATCTTTAGTATTTCTAAAACGCACTTCATATTTACAACGAGCTGGTGATATATTATTGGCTACAATTTTTGTGACATCATTCATATTTGAAGTCCCACTAATAGGTTTTATATTTATGAGGCTTCCTCGGGAACCAGAATAAAATATTAAATGCCAAGTATAAGTTCGTTTTTGGTTTACTCTTGAAAACCGCATGCAGGGAAGGCATGACTGAATAAATTGTTATGAGAAATGAGATAAAAGGTTTTCGTTAAATACGAAAGTCGAATAAAGTGACAATTTTCTTCGTTTAATATGATTAGTTTATTTTATATAAGATGCAATGATATTTCTGCCTGCTTAGCAAGCAAGGAATTATTCAGCCGTAATCTCTGCACTCCCATGTGGATCGGATTAACCCAAGTTCTGGATCCCAACTTCGGTGTCCCAGAGGTCCCGAGAATATCCTCTAATTATACGAGAGTGAGACTGCACACTCAAGGGGAATATTGAAAGTTGCTCACTTTACATCCTCTGTTATCACTCACTCCTCAGGCTAAACCTAAAGGATGAGGACCCACCCAATGGTACATATAAAGTTCTCTTGGTGCTCGTAACTGGCATTTGTTTATATGACTTCCAAGCAGAAGTACTCTAGAGCTTGATCTCGTTTTTGCACAAACTGCTGGAACGAGCAATGTTATGTCAGGGAACTAATTTGATTAAGTAGGAATATGCGCATAACCAAATCACACACACACACACACACACACACACACACACACACACAACACACACATATATATATATATATATATATATATATATATATATATATATATATATATATATATATATATGTGAAAGTATGCTACCTGTTGCTTTTTGTGATCATGCTAATGTTATGCCAACAAAGGCTCTTGTTCATAGCGGATCCTAATACAGGAATAAAAGTATATTGGTTTTAAAGTTATACAAACTAACACAGTAGAGTAAAAATTTCAATTAAATAATTTTTTAAGTGAAATGTAATGCAAACAAAAGCAGCATACACTAGTTTTGCGGTTCAATGTTGATTTCTCCAATAAAATGTAGACGGAAGTTGCTATGATTAGTTGATTATGAATGTGTTATATGTAGATGATGATGGCATTCTCCACTGGTTTTTGCAAAGTAGGATTGCAGCTGTGGTGGTCAATATACAGCGCTGGCGAATGGCTCCATCATTTCGTGTGGACGTCTTGTTATGGTATCATTGGAAAGGTTTACCAGTGATCGGGTACCCATAAATCAACCATGGAAGCACCCGATACCTGTAAATAATGGTAAATAACAAACATATGAATTTATATCAATAAGCGGTCAGAAAGGACTTAAGAAAATAGTGCAATAAGCCTCAGAGAACCAGAATGGTTCTCTCAATTTCACTCTCACGTCGGGTTCGACTCCAAAGCCTCTCTCGAGAGAGGAGAAATCTCTATCAACCAGGCAACAAAAATCCAGAAGGGTACCTAGTACATAATGCATAGGGAGCTACCTGAGCAAGCTGCACCCATTGTATTCCAGGGAATTTCACCAATTTTCTGAATAACATCTTGTGCCGGCATTTAGGTTCCAATACCTTTTCTGAACTCTTAGCCTGGCTGTTTGTACAATTGTGTCTTGTTTACTTATCTTGTTAGCACAGTACTGTCCGCAAGATCATTTCACAATTCCACAGAAGCGGGAATGGAAGATCTCTAGGAGTGATCAACGTGAAAATGTGATGCCTCGTAAGTTTGGCTATGCTTTACTGATGTTCTGTGAATGGTATCTGGATCTAAAATGCGTCCTGGGTGTTAAATAGGACTACTTGATAACAAAATCCTTCTCATAGGGAGATGAAGAAAAGAGGAGAGGGCTTTATGGAGTAAAGGCAATATTTTGAATAGTTTGGTTTACTCTTTATGTAATGTTACAGATAAATATTAATGTGTTATACCTCTCCCCAGGGATATCTTCCTTACTTCGAGATCAGTTGGTATCGTGTTGCCGGTAGCGGCGAGTTTCCTTCTCTCTCTCTCTCTCTCTCTCTCTCTCTCTCTCTCTCTCTCTCTCTCTCTCTCTCTCTCTCTATATATATATATATATATATATATATATATATATAGATGACTGATTCGATACAGTTTTGAATATGCCTTTTCCGTGATAGCCTGAAGTCCTGTGAAACCGTTATAAGTGATACTGTGTGTATGTGTAACAAAACAAGTCATCCGCCAAAGACGTTACAAGTTAGCATGGCTGGGCAGTTCAAAAAGAGTGCCACGTATCTCTATATCCCTTCGTGATTGGCCCTTGTGTCTTAGGAGCCAGAATAACCAATCAGCTTCTTGCATAATGATGCCATCTGAAAAGGGGCATTTGAAACAGGCCGGACTACCGGTCAAATCAGTTCGTCAGCGGGTCGCATACAGTACAGACAGACACTGGGTCGAGACGAGTGCCCAGTGCCCCGCGCATTCCCGTCGGCCGCCACACAAAGACGTGTATCGCCATGAGTGTCATTAACAGCCTAACCTGCCGTCCGGTTGTGCACTAGCATAGTTACCGTAATAATTACAGTTAAAGGCCACCTGTGTAGCTAAGAAGAATACACCTGTGTTAAACGTTTCATCGATTATTATTTTTGCATGTCCTACATCGCATGCACGTGAACTTATCTCTCTCCTGTTTTTTCCTTCATATCCCGAACCCACAAATGACCGAGATCAGGTCATATAATTTTGGTGTCAGTCGTGGGGTCTTGCGAATAATCGCATGAAGTCCTATAAGGTCCTGTAAAGTCCTGTGGCGTCTTGTGAGGTCCTGTGGGGTCTTGCAGATCCTGTGATATCTTATACAGGGTCTTGTGAGGTCTTTTGAAGCGTCAAACAAACGTTAGTGCTACATCATTTTTTGGGACAAACAGTGATATGAAGTGAAATAAGCATGGATATGAGAGAAAGTTCAATGAACTGTGATGACGAGGGAAATGGTGAAACGAATGAACTGGATAAAAACAGTTATGGCTAAAGCAATCAGCAGAAAAGTGGTGAACCATGCTAAGTACGGGAATAATAAATCGAGTGGCCCTACCATTTCGAAATGCATAGTGCTAACCAGAAAGACAGTGTACAATCACACACCCTACGATTTCGAAATGCATAGTGCTAACCAGAAAGACAGTGTACAATCACACACCCTACGATTTCGAAAAAACGCCGTGCTAACTAGACAGAGTGCGATCGTAGAAAACATTAATAAATTACTGCTGTTATAGACAGTTTCACGACCGAATTCGATGACGAACGGGCGAGAGAATAATTCCAATCGGCGGTAGTATTCACAAAATATTGGAAAAATCCGTACGAGACATACGAACAGACAAAGAGTAGTGTGGGAGAATTCAAAATCGACGGTTGCAGCGCCAAATTCAAACGACGGTGGTGGCACCCGAACACCCTTCGTGACCCCCCGAGTAACCGACTCGTGTAGCAGACCAAGTGGAGGAGTAATGAACGTGTTTTGAACGGAGAGATGGCAGTGGTAAGGAGCAGTCCAACCCCACCAGGAAGGACGGAAGGTGGCAGCAGGAGGTGGCATAGAGGTAACGCCGGGAAGGTAGTACCCCTGGTTATCCCAAGTGCCGTGGGGGACTGTTATGCAGTGCCCGGGAACAAGGGACGCCTTGTTGTCTTGTTGTGAGAGAAGGGATGCAAGTCCCCATCTCTGAGAAGTAGAAGACGAGCCTGTCCACCCACGAGTCAAGAATGGTGGGACAGAGAGAGGTCGACCAAAGCCTCTCCCCCTTGACTCCGTGGGAAGGGGGTAGTCCACTCCTACTTCTGATCGCGACCTATTGAAGAGTAGAGGGATGATGTTAAGGTGAATAGTGCAGAAATTCCCTTACCAACCTCCACCCGTGAAGGAAGTCACGATACCTGCCTAAGGTATGGATAGGATCAAGCGATGTTAGAATAAGGAATAGCTTATAGACGTCAGATGACAGCTAGCAACCAGTGAGAGAATCCAGGCTCGATGTGAAGAAGAAACAAGCAAACTAATAGCATCAGTAGCGGATCGCCGGCACCGCTGCTGGCACTAATAGAGTGGCTGACCTGTGAGCAAATTGCATAGAAAACGGGAACATCTCAACCGTATGGCAGAGAGGGACAGTTCAGGATAGAGTCTTGGGACTCTATGGGGATGTGATGAGAGGGTACCCATTCACACCCCCGGAGGTGGGAGACCCCGCCCCGCCTAGAGCCGACGTAATTGCTAAAAGTTGTCACTGATAGTAATATTAGTATTAGATCGACTGCACAATGAACGAGTTGTGTAGCCTTTAGTAGTGTCATCAATGGCATGTTGTGTTAGGGAAATGCAGATAGGAAATTTAGAAAGTAACGTTAGAAAAAAAAAAACAAATATGAAAAAAAGAAAAAAAAAAGGATGGTTCTCTTAGGCCGTGTTCTGGTTATGTATCACGAGCGACAATACATTCCATTTGTCCCCATTGAAGAACTGTGATTAAGATTTAAAGACAGAATTATTAACGTAAGTTCATTAAACTGTTCGTCTGAGTAAAGTAACGAGACTGATATTTGTTGAAAGAGTAGTTTGATATATT